>NC_136527.1:127471508-127621508 GCF_053919585.1 Euprymna scolopes | reverse complement strand
GCCAATTTTCTGGCCAAAATCTGATCCCATAGATTTTCCCAAATCTCAGTACCCTGTATATCAAATTTCGAGTCTGTAGACTAAAAATTGACAAAGTTATTGCATAGGAAAATGTACACAGACAGACAGACACGTTCACTTTTATAGATATATAGATTAACGGAGAACCCTACTACTATACTACTTTTCTTAACACATTTTAACCCCCCCCATGGGTGTCCTTACTACACCTCCACACATCCAGGCAACGTTGGGTACCCCCACTAGTATAAAATAATAGCTTATCTTCCTTCTGTACTCACTGTCATAAAAAATTGTTTTTTCGCTTAAAAATAAACAAAACTACGTGAATTTTTTTTTTTGAGAACGTCATTCCATAATGGATACGTACAATATAACTTTTTTTTTTTTTTCAATATTTTCGTGTTTTTATGTCTTGATTAAACTGTACAAGTTCCAAAATGTTTAATTGGCTCAAAAAAACAAACAAGTTCAAAGAGTATGCGGCCATAACAAAAAAAAAAAATGGCCACAATGTTACGCAGCCATTTTTTCTTGTAATCGTGTACCCATTAAAATCACTTGTTTTCCGAGCTGAATAAGCATGTTATATCAAATAAAAACACTAAAAAATTATCCAGTTTAGTAGAAAGGTAACTTATCTTGCCTTTGGTAACATTTATTTGTTATATATTTGTTTTTTTACACACTAATTATAACAAATTATTTAAATGTTCGGTTATTTAGAGAATCACTAAGTATCATATTCGCCGTAACAAAATTTCAAGCTGGATAAACATGTTACATTGAATGAAAACACTAAAAACATATCCACTTAGATAGAATTTATGGTTCGACTGAATATTCCAAAAAACAATTTAAAAATTAGGTAAATGTTTGGTTATTTAGAGAATCACTAAGTATCATATTCGTCGTAACAAAATTTCAAGCTGAATAAACATGTTACATTGAATAAAAACACTAAAAACATATCCACTTAGATAGAATTTATTGTTCGACTGAATATTCCAAAAACCAATTTACAAAGTCCTTATTCCGCGGAGTTTCAAAGAATGCTATTCTTGTTATTCTTCTCATTAGAGGACATAAAGAAATCAGCAAATTATATTTGTAGCAATGCTAGAATTTGCTAGTTAAGGCATTAAGTGAAACCGCAAATTATTTTTACACACTAATTATAACAAATTATTTAAATGTTCGGTTATTTAGAGAATCACTAAGTATCATATTCGTCGTAACAAAATACGACAGACATTTTAGGTTGCTCACGATCTTCGGATCCAAAAAGGCTTACGTAAATATAGGAAAAGAAAAAGAACGGAGAAAAAAAAAAGAAAGACGTGAAAGAGAAAGATAGAGAAAAGAGAAGGGGAAAAATAGCGAATAAAGGCAGTTTAAATACTATATATTTCGACGTATAAGACGACCGTCAGATAAGACGAGGTACAAAATTGGAGCAAATTTTCATAAATTTATCTTATGTTGGTTGTATAAGACGATTGCTAAATCATGAAACCATGTTTGTTTAACCGTCGGGTTAGAGAGTATTTTATGAAATATTGTTTTTTAAAGGTGTATTTTTTTAACTTTAAGGTTAGTCTTATACGCCGAAATATACGGTACATACAATGAGACACATGGTTATTAATAGGGCTGTGACAACAACATATTCTTTTCATTATTTCGACTCTTGAGTATATATCCGTTAATATCTTATATGTTTTTATATTGTGTTCTTGGTTGATTGAATGTGTCTTACTGTGTCGGATATATGCTTGAGAGTCAAAAGAATGAAAAGAATATGCTGTTGTCACAGTTCTAGTCATTAAATAGGGAGGTTTTTCTTAGTCATTTATTTTCTTAATCGACCCGAAGGGAATAGAGGTAGTCATTTTTTTTTTTTTTTTTTTAGGGAGTTGGGTAGCAAGATGGCAGTTCACATTTCACTTGAACTTCTGCATGTCAGTACTGTTGGGTAAGCGGGGACCTGGAATGGAATTCCAAAGTCTAGCGGTTCTGGGGGAAGAAACTATTGGAGTAGAAGACTTTCTTACATCTAGGGATCTCTACTGTGTAGGGAGTGGGATTTAGCTGCCTGTCGGGTTTGTCGAGGGTTAGGGTTAGGGGTTCTGGGGGAAGAAACTACTGGAGTAGAAAGATCTTTTACATCTAGGGATCTCTACTGTGTGTGTGGGGGGGATTTAGCTGCTTGTCGGGTTTGTCGAGGGTGTTTACGTTGTGGGGGGCACAAGTGCCTGCAGTTTGTCAGAGCATTCACTATTAAAATACTTGTAGAACAGGCAGAGCGATGCAACATTTCATCGATGGGACAGAGGCTGAAGCTTAGATGATAGGTCAGGACCTATTAGGTTGACGACTCTCTTTTGAACCTTGTCTAGGAGCGAGAGACTAGTAGCCGATGCACCAGCCCAGGAAAGTAACTATTGTCTAAAAACTGTAGCGGACTGGTGGATATATTATACATAGTCATACAAAATAGGAAAAATGAATTGCATTGAGGAAGGAACAAACAACATGTTTACTTTAATTAAACGAACTAGAATTTATTTCGTGAAGAAATAAGTGAAAGAAAAGTGTACAACACGTGTTCATGTCCGCGTTCGTCTCTCGCTGTTTACTGGTGAGAAGGAAAGTCTATTGTCGTAGAGAGAGAAAGAGAGAAAATCAATCTAGTTTGGTGTGCGTCTCTTGCTGTTAGTGTTACATGATAAGGGATGTCCCCTATTCATGTAAGTATAAAAATAGAGAGATTAGTTAAAATTAAAATAAGAGAAAGCAGAAATCGAACCCTGGACATAAGTTTTAAAGAACAATAGGTTTAAATGGAATGTTCAGTAAATTGTTAATTCGGATGAAATAAATAATAATTAAACTATTCAATTGTTAAAAAGAATCTGGATAATAAAATATGGGTTAAATAAATTAGATATGTAGGTTGAATTCCTTTGTGGAAACAACACAAGAAAAAATAGGTTATTGGGAAATCAATGTCGGAAACGTGCAAAGTCGCGCATGTTGAAACACGTGAATTTTGCTCACGTGGCCGGGATGCATGGATTTCTCAATATAGGAAGTGAGAGTTAGTTGGTCGGGGAGACAGTCAGTTAGAAACTGAGAGAGAGAGTCTGGAGTTTGTAATTCGAACGTCTAGGAAGCAAGACGTCACTTTGAAACTAAAATGTGAAACTTTGAATTCTTGATGAGGAAACCACGACCGGTCGTGAAGAAATAAATTCATCATGTGTTTGTGATAAAGCTCATCTTTGTGTTTGTGATTTTTACAAAAAGGTAAATTATATTGTTATTATATGTCTGTGTTATAAAATGTCATTACATACACGTTTCGACATCTCATATCCACAATGTGAATCTACATCATATCTACACTAAGACTGCTGAACACTATCTCATAATTCTAAGAGCTTTCTTCATATCTACACGTCTAAGTAATGAACATTTAAAATATAGGAATAGTTATAAACGAACAATCTCTCTTACAACAACATCTCTCTCTCTCTCTAAGATACAACATCATACGTAATAAGACAAGAACTCTCACTAAGACTCATATCTTTACTAATAAGAACTCACGTAACATACGCGCACAAGTGGTATCGTCTAATAATAATAATAATAACTATATAACATTAGCTGGTGAGAAGGAAAGTCTATTGTAGTATAGAGAGAGAGAGAAAATGAGAAAAAGTCAATCCAGGCCATGGAGGTAGAAAACGTGTAAGGTGTACGTACTGTCTGTTAACTCTTGCCCTCACACATACAGTAGCAGGGGACGTGACGTGCACGGGCGCACACCTTCCTTTTGGGAGGCGGCTGGTTCGCCTAACCTCTCAGCTCGAGAGCTGGTCCTAAAAGGCTTGTCTCTTGCTTTTATATTTGTTTCCGGTGGTCTTTTGCGCATGTGAGGATTTCGTATGTGCGCACGTGTGTGAGTACATGTTTGTACGTTAGCGTGTGTGTGTATACATGTGAATGTGAGTGTATATACGCAAACGTGAGTATATGTACGTGTGTATATATGTATGTTTGTGTGCGCGTATGTATATGACAAGTAATATAGCTTGAGATGTGAACGCGTGTTTCTGCGTGAGGCTAGAAAAGGCTCCCACAAAACTTATCCAGTAGTTTTACAGTGGACAAACAATTTTTTATGACTGCGTGCTGAAGGTAGCCATGTTTGAAATTTTAGACTACAAGGCTAAGAGGCCACTCGAGGATAAGGGTTACAGAGTTGGCAGTAGAAATTGAACAATATAGTAATCATTAGTATTGAAAATTCGGTAAATTTGATAACTTATATGGAACGGCTCATCAAGAACTTATTTACGTTAGACTTGAACACAACCATATTGTAGTCAGCCGGAAAGCAGGAAAACGGAAGACAATTCCACAGGCGTGCAGGTCTAAGAAAGAAGCTTTGTTCATGGAATCTACATTTAGGTTTAGGTACAGATAAAGAGTGGGGGGAATTATTGATAGTGTTTACAGCTAGACATGTGTTTCTTGTGAAAGTTTGGCAAGGGGGGACCATAGATTGAAGCTCAGTCGAACACTTTCCATGAAAATAACGATAAAGCAGAGACAAACTCGCAACATCTCTTCTGTGAGATAGAGGTTGCAGGGAAGAGAAAAGGACATCTCCTACGAGGCTACGAAGTCTATTTTGAACTCTATCAAGGCAGGACAAGTCCTTTCTAGCAGCTCCTGCTAAGATGTGGCAACAGTACTCCATCCTTGGACGTACCTGGCTCTTATATAGATAGAGAATTTTCTGTAAAGTCAGAACAGGGGGAGGGGGTCAGAAATACTAGAGGATGACCTCCAATCCATAGTGGAATGGAGACAAAAATGGATGGTCACATTCAATGCTGCTAAGACTAAGCTTGTTTCCTTCAATAATTACAAGAAACCTTCTCTTCCTCCAATAGCAATAGCCAAGAACACATTACCCGAAAGTACTTCCTTTAAACTCCTCGGCTTAACGTTTACAGGGAACATGAACTTGTATAGACACATTGAGGCTGCTGCAAAGAAGGTGGGCTCTCTCTACCGTGCTAGAAAACTACTTTACGCCTGAAAGTATCCTGTACCTCTATAAGGCCACGATCCGCCCATGTATGGAGTACTGTTGTCACATTTGGGCTGGTGCATCTGCTGTTTGTCTCTCGCTCCTGGACAGGGTTCAAAAGGTTTCAATTTGATAGGTCTTTAACTGTCATCTGGGCTTCCATCGACGAAATGTTGCATCCCTCTGCCCACAAACAGCTAAATCCCACCCCTACACAGTAGGGATCCCTAGGTGTAAGAAAGCCTTCTACTCCAACAGTTTCTTCCCCAGAACTGCTAGACTTTGGAACTCCCTTCCGTGATTCTGCTTTCCCAACTGTACTGACATGCAGAAGTTCAAGTGTAATGGGAACAAACATCTTGCTACTCATCTCCCTTCATAATACCCCTGCAACTTATGTCCCCGATAGTAGCCCCCTACTTCAAAGTGGCACTGTGCCGTGTTTGGGGTGTAAATTTAATAAAAAAAAAAAAAAAAAAAGAAATCTACGTTTAGGTCAATGGGATAATATTTGTTACTAGTGTAAATTTCTAATCGTTAAAGGGACGGTTCATCAAGAATTTGTTTATGTTGGACTTTAAGACGACCATATTGTAATCAGCTGAAAAGCAGAAAAATGGAAGACAATTCCATAAGTGTGCAGTTTTAAGAAAGAAGCTTTGTTCATGGAATCTACGTTTAGGCTCCACAGTGTTGTCCCCGTCAAAGAAAGACTGATTTCTATGTGATCGCTTGTTGATAGCTAGACCGGCTCCGGATAAAGTTATTCAACCACATAAATCATTTTTTGTTTTTACATGGGCATCACCACTTCTCAAGGCCTTGAAGCCACTCGAGGATAAGGGTTAAAGAGTGTACAGTAGAAATTGGACAATATAGTAACTGTTAGTAATGGAAATTTGGTGAATTTGTTAACTTATATGGAACGGCTCATCAAGAACTTATTTACGTTAGACTTGAAGACAACCATATTGTAGTCAGGCGGAAAGCAGGAAAACGGAAGACAATTCCACAGGCGTGCAGTTCTAATAAAAAAAGCTTTGTTCATGGAATCTACATTTAGGTTTAGGCACAGATAAAGAGTGGGGGGAATTATTGATAGTGTTTTCAGCTATGTTTACAGTTATACGAGTGTTTATCGTGAAAATTTGATGAGGGACGACCATAGATTGAAGCTCAGACGAGCACTTGCCATGAAAATAACCATAGAGCAGAGACAGGCTCTCAACATTTCTTCTGTGAGAAAGAGGTTGCAGCGAAGAGAAAAGGGCGTCCCCTACTCGCCTAGCTGAAACCACTATCAATAATTTCCCCTCCAGTCTTTATCTTCTTTCTTAGAACTGCACATAATAGAACTCTCTTCCATTTGCCTGCTTTCCAATTGACTAAAATTTGGTTGTCTTCAAGTCCAACGTAAACAAATTCTTGATGAGCCGTCCCCTTAAGCAATCCAATTTACCAAATTCGACTGCTACGATAATCCTTGTCCTCAGGTGGCTTCTGAGCCTTGATGAGTGGTGAAAAGACTAAACAATATTCAGATTTTTGTCTTTTTTTTTTTTTTTACACAGACATCACCACATTATCAAGGCCAAGAGGCCACTCAAGGATAAGGGTTAAAGAGTGTACAGTAGAAATTGGACAATATAGTAATCATTAGTAATGAAAATTCGGAAAATTTGATAACTTATATGGAACGGCTCATCAAGAACTTATTTACGTTAGACTTGAAGATGACCATATTGTAGTCAGCCGGAAAGCAGGAAAACGGAAGACAATTCCACAGGCGTGCAGTTCTAAGAAAGAAGCTTTGTACATGGAATCTACGTTTAGGTTTAGGCACAAATAAAGAGTGGGGGGAATTATTGATAGTGTTTACAGCTAGACGTGTGTTTCTTGTGAAAGTTTGGCGAGGGGGGACCATAGACTGAAGCTAGATTACAATATCTACGATTTACAAAACAAGCTCAAGTGTACCTTTAACTTGGGTGACTTTTACGCGCTATTTTCAGCTAGACGTGTGTTTCTTGTGAAAGTTAGGCGAGGGGGGATCATAGACTGAAGCTCAGTCGAACACTTTCGGGTTAGGGTTAGAGTTCCTTCATGACAATTTAGCCAAACACGTACGCACAAAAAACGTTCTTTCTTGAATTAGGTATTCATGGTCAGTCGAATTACCAAAGCAAGAAAGCTTTACAGACATGAATGCTTAATAAACTCAAATAATTCACTGGTACATATATACACATTTTATTTGCTCGTTGACAAACAAATTAAGGGAAGCTATCAAAATCAAGAGGTGGGGTGAGATCAGCAAAGGTACCCTCCTCCTGCAGGACAACGCTCCGGTCAACAACTCGCATGTCGCCAGATCAGAAGCACGGGCATGTGGTTATGAAATCTCTCCCCATCCTCCCTACTCTTCTGACCTTGCACCCTCTGACTTTCACCTCTTCTCAGCCATGAAGTTGTTTTTGAAAGGAAAGCGTTTCCCAGATAATGCAGCCTTGATTTCTGAAGGACCAACCTGGGGTGTTCTACAAAAACGGTCTCCAGAGCTGCATCAAACGATGGGAGAAATGCATAAATGGGTGGTTCCTATGTAGAGAAAGACTAATAACTGCAACAAATTTCTCATGTGTATCTATAATTTCGGCGAAATTTACACACTATATTTGCAATATTTCTTGGTCTCCATGTATTTATTTGGCTTTTCCATATATAAGCGAAACTGAACCCGTAGCAAAATAAGCCTCCCTGGCACTCGTGCTCGGGACATCCAGAAAGAACGTAGGGAAAACCCTTATATAAGCCAATTGCTATTCCATTTGGACATATCCTATGTAAAAAAAAAAAGACTAAACTATAATTAGATTTTGGTCTAGAAGTTGCGTATATCTTATTAAGTGTGGCTATGTATTGACAGAGTAGTTTGGTAGGGAAATATACACTTGATAAGTCGTGATTCCTGTGTAAAAAAAAAAAATTCAAAAAAACACAGACAGACAATTTCACTTTTATATATATATATACTAGCGAGGGGTACCCGGCGTTGCCCGGGTGTTTTTCGGGGTATGTGAAAAAAAAAACAGGTGCCCGTGAAAAAAAAAAAACGAAGCCTTCACGACGCGCAGTTGGAAAATAGTAAAGTGTTAAAAAAAACAGGTGCGCGTTTTTTATTGACGTGACGGCGATAGGTATTCAGCAGTTAGCATTTTGTGCGGGACAGTTTTGAATGAGGTAAATAAATCGGTTTGTTTGTTTTTAAAAACCCGCTTCCTGTTTATTAGGAGGAGCGAAATGAAAGCTACAGTCTGATATAACGAAGTCGACATTGAACAAACGTTACTTAGAGACAACTGGCTTTCGGCCTGTGGGTATTTATTTGCTCCCCCACTGAGCAAATTAGGCACAAGGCCGATTTTTATTGTGAGGAGTGAAGGGAGGGGGAAGGGAAAAAGGGGACCAGCTCCCGAGAGGTTGGAAATGGGAGCTGGTTAAAGGTCAAGCATGTGGGGTTGCCCCCACATCTGGTCTTTGCTAGTCATAGCTAGTCCTAGCTTGCAGTATCTGCCGGAACAGATGGTATTTATTTGCTCCCCCACCGAGCAAATTAGGCACAAGGCCGATTTTTAATGTGAGGAGTGAAGGGAGGGGGAAGGGAAAAAGGGGACCAGCTCCCGAGAGGAGGGAAATGGGAGCTGGTTAAAGGTCAAGCATGTGCGGTTGCCCCCACATCTGGTCTTTGCTAGTCATAGCTAGTCCTAGCTTGCAGCATCTGCCGGAACAGATGGTATTTATTTGCTCCCCCACTGAGCAAATTAGGCACAAGGCCGTTTTTAATGTGAGGTAAAAACCAGCTCCCCTAAAAGTAGGCAAAAAGGGGGCACTCTGGTTACCAAAAATAATAATTGTCCCAGTATAGAGGGTTTTTATTTAAATGCTGCCCACATCAGCATTATGTGGCACAAGGCCGGAAAGTGGGAACCCCGCAGGCTCCCCTAAAGGAGGGGCACTCCTGCAATTTTAAAAATTGCCTGAGTAACCCCGTCGGCATTCCCCGGTCGGGGCGCCTCAGGCAGCAAGCAATAAACTTGCCCCACCAGAAAGCCCGGTGGCAAGGCCTGGGAGGGTGGACCTCCTAGGTATTACCCAGGCGGTTCCCAGTATAGAGGGTTTCCCCTCCATTGACTGGTACAAATTATCTTAAGTGCAGTATCTGCCGGAACAGATACTACACTTTGATCATGTCACCCGGGCCCCGGAGGGCGCGCGGGCAAGTGGCTTTCAGCCTGTTGTATTTATTTGCTCCCCCACCGAGCAAATTAGGCACAAGGCCAATTTTTAATGTGAGGAGTCAAGGGAAGGGGAAGGGAAAATGGGGACCAGCTCCCGAGAGGAGGGAAATGGGAGCTGGTTAAAGGTCAAGCATGTGGGGTTGCCCCCACATCTGGTCTTTGCTAGTCATAGCTAGTCTTAGCTAGTCATAGCTTGCAGCATCTGCCGGAACAGATACTACACTTTGATCATGTCACCCGGGCCCCGGAGGGCGCGCGGGCAAGTGGCTTTCAGCCTGTTATTAGAGTCGTGTTTCACTGTTTTTTATACCGAAAACCGAATGTAACGCGTGCCGATGCGAGAAATGTCGAATAATTAAGGTTTGAAAGTCAATAAAATTAAATAGACAGGCGGCTCCGTGGATAACTGTGAGATATTACAATTTATAGATGATATAAAAAGTTTTAAGAAGTTGTGAACTGAGCAAGCGCTTCTTTGAAAGAAGCCTTTTGTGGACATCGAGGAAAAGCGTACATACATACACACATACATTTTCGCTTTTATATATATAGATAGATTTATTGAGGAGTATTATCCTCATCTGTTTTAGTTGTTGTTTTATGGGGTTTCGGCCAACTGTTCTTCTGGCCTTTGTCAGGTGGTTAACTGTGACGTGATAGGAACTCCAATCTCCCGACTGCATCCTCAGCAATTACTGCCTTCCATAGTTGTCGTTGTCTCACGTTTTTGGCCAAGTAAGCCTCTGGCCGGCTTTGGGTAAAATTGTTTCCAATTTTACTTGATTTCTTCTTGCCACTCAACACAATTTTTTTATTTTTTTATTTTATTTATTTTTTTATTTTTTTTTATTACATTTTCACCCCAAACAAGGCACATTGCCACTTTGGTGTAGGGGGCTACTATCAGGGGAAACATCTACTGGGGTACTATGTAGGGATTAGGGCAGCGAGATGCTGGTTCACGTTGCACTTGAACTTATGCATGTCAGTACAGTTGGGGAAGCAGGGACCTGGAATGGAATTCCAAAGTCTAGCAGTTCTGGGGAAGAAACTACTGGAGTAGAAAGATCTTTTACATCTAGGGATCTCTACAGTGTGGGGGTGGGATTTTGCAGCTTGTTGGGTCTGTCGAGGGTGTTCACGTCGTGGGGGCACAAGTGCTTGCAGTTCATACTGAATGGAGGCATCTCACATACGCAAAGTGACTTTAATCTATATCTATATCTCTTAAAGCGAAAATGTGTGTATGTATGAGTGTTTGTATGTGTGTTTGTGCGTCTGCTAAAAACCTTCGACAGACACAACGAAAATTCACAAACTCCGTATCATATTGAAGCCCTATCCTTCGCTCGAAAAATGTGCAACCCCACATATAAGACCATTGTTCTTGTAGCAATCAGTTATTGGCCAATGTAGGGGAAACCCTTCATACCAATTGTCTTTATCCAACTCCCCTACTCCCCGGGGAGCTGGTTCCCCCTTTTTCCCAATCTCTCCACATTAAAAAAGAACGACCTTGTGCCTAATTTGCTCAGTGGGGAAGCAAATAAATACACATTGTTCCCGGCAGTCGCACTGGGGAAACCCTTATATCAGACAATTGCTATTCAATTTGGACAATCCCCTTTTTATGGAGAGCTGGTCCCCCCCCCCCAACATCGTATTTCTATGTGACCTCATTAAAATCGCGCACCTGTCGATTCACTTCCGTTTTTAATGCTTAAATAAATTCAAACGTGTTTCTTTTACTGGCCAATTGTCAAGGCCTCTGGTTCGATCCTACCTACCTACTTACCAAAAATTTTTTAACACCCTCCAACACACACACCTACAAACACCTGGGCAATGCCGGGTACCCTTGCTAGTCTATATATTTAATGCTTAAATAAATTCAAACGTGTTTCTTTTACTGGCCAATTGGGTAACGTGTCAATTTTTTTTTCACACTTTATTTTCCACCTTTGCCTCAAGGGTTAGGGTTCGGTAACTTACCAAAAATTTTTTAACACCCTCCAACACACACCCCTACAAACACCCGGGCAATGCCGGGTACCCCCACTAGTCTATATATCTAAAAGCGAAAATGTGTGTATGTATGTTCGCTTTTTTTTTTTTTTTTTTTTTTTTACAAAGGCATCACCACATTATCAAGGCCCAGAGGCCACTCAAGGATAAGGGTTAAAGAGTGTACAGTAGAAATTGGACAATATAATAATCATTAGTAATGAAAATTTGTTAAATTTGATAACTTATATGGAACGGCTCATCAAGAACTTATTTACGTTAGACTTGAAGACAACCATATTGTAGTCAGCCGGAAAGCAGGAAAACGGAAGACAATTCCACAGGCGTGCAGTTCTAAGAAAGAAGCTTTGTTCATGGAATCTACGTTTAGGTTTAGGCACAGATAAAGAGTGAGGGGGAATTATTGATAGTGTTTACAGCTAGACGAGTGTTTCTTGTGAAAGTTTGGCGAGGGGGGACCATAGATTGAAGCTCAGTCGAACACTTTCCATGAAAATAACGATACATCAGAGACAAACTCGCAACATCTCTTCTGTGAGATAGAGGTTGCAAGGAGGAGAAAAGGACATCTCCTACGAGGCTACGAAGTCTATTTTGAACTCTATCAAGGCAGGCCAAGTCCTTTCTAGCAGCTCCTGCCCAGATGTGGCAACAGTATTCCATCCTTGACATAGAAACTCTATAATAATATAGACGTAATCTGGACAAATTAAAATATAATCATATTTTACGACCTGGCAAAGCTGGGCGCCCTCCCGCTACTGCGCTAATAAACCTTTTAAAGGCGAAAGTAAAAATTCAACTTTTCAAGTCTGTGCAAAACCTGCTACGGCACATCCAAGTACCATTAAAGACTTGCTCCATTCATTCGACAAGCATGTGTAACAGACACCCACCTTTCATCATACGAACCTCAAACGATAACGGAAGATTTTTATAATGTCAAGAGGAGTGAAGTCCGCTGATCCGTAGACCACTTTAATACGAGTGTTTGAAATCTCACCTCTCATCACTGCCAAGTTCTGGATGAGCCGTTCCATATAAGTTATCAAATTTACCAAATTTTCATTACTAATGATTACTATATTGTCCAATTTCTACTGTACACTCTTTAACCCTTATCCTTGAGTGGCCTCTTGGCCTTGATAATGTGGTGATGCCTATGTAAAAAAAAAAAAAAATGTATTTGGGTGCAATCAGTTAGAATTGAAACCTAAACTGTTGCATTCAAAGCTGGTGACGTTAGCACTGTACCAACATGAAACGCATATGAACTGATTATTTTTTAAGCATTCAAGTCATTCTTAAGATCATTGAATTCATCCTTAAGTTCAATCCCAACCACACCTCTCCTGAATCGGCACTGTTTGAGTCCAGTGGCAAGGAGAAGTCCAGGACGACTGGAAACTATTGTTGGTCCCCATTTCCCCTTCACTCCTCACATTAAAAATCGGCCGTGTGCCTAATTTGCTTCGTGGGGGAGCAAATAAATACCCTTTTGGCCAAGATCAAAGTGTAGTATCTGTTCTTACTACATGCTGTACTTATGTTTGTAACTTTGTGATATAAAAGTGGGGGATCACTTTTCTGTATTAATTTAATGTAAAATGATCACCCACTTTAACAACAAGTCAGTCTCAAAGCCATTCAAGTCATTCTCCAGATCATTCAAGTTGTTTTAAGTTCATTAAGGTCATTCTACATCATTTACTTTTTATTTACTGTTTGAGTCCAGTATCAAGGAGAAGTCCAGGATGACTGGAAACTAGTGTTGGGACGATTATTCGGAATCAAGAAAAAGCATTGGAATCGTCCCATCACTCATATCTATCTATCTATCTATATATATATATAAAAGTGAACGTGAATATATGTGTGTGTGTCTGTGTGTGTGTGTGTGTCTGTGTACATTTCCCTACACAGTAACCCTGTCAATTTTAAGCCTACAGATTCGAAATCTGATATACAGGGTACTGAGATTTGGGAAAATTGATGTGATTGGTTTTTTGACAGAAATTTGGCGATTAAGGGGTCAAAGGTCAACGATTTAACCTTTGAGAACTCTACCAAACTCCTCCGACAATTTTGGGTCTAAACACTTGAAATTTTAGATATAGTTTCCTTGGACATGGATCTAACTTAATAACTTTATTTGAGCCCTTAACAATAAATTTTAAGGGGTCATAATAGGGGTCAAATTTTTAAAAATTGAGGGTTTTTTTTTTTTTTTTTTGCTCCGCATACACCTCAAAACACTCAGGCAACGCCGGGCACCCATGCTAGTATATATATAAAAGTGAACGTGTCTGTGTGTTTGTGTACATTTCCCTAAGCAATAACTTTGTCAATTTTTGTCTACAGACTCGAAATTTGATATACAGGGTACTGAGATTTAGGAAAATCTATGTGATCGTTTTTGGCCAGAAATTTGTCCGTTAAGGGGTCAAAGTTCAACGATTTGACCTTTGAGAACTCTACCAAACTCCTCCGACAATTTTGGGTGTAAACACTTGAAATTTTAGATATAGTTTCCTTGGACATGGATCTAACTTGATAACTTGATTTGAGCCCAAAACAGTAAATGTTAAGGAGTCATAATAGAGGTCAACGTTTTAAAAAATTGACCGTTTTTTTTTTTTTTTTTGCTCGGCATACATCTCCAAACACCCGGGCAACGCCAGGCACCCATGCTAGTATATATATATATATATATATAAAGGGTTATATGTCTGTTTGTCTGTCTGTCTCCTTCGAAAGTAGAAGCTGCAGAGCGGCGCGGAGAGCCTCAAATGATTGGAGTTTTTACTGACCATTCTTTTATGGGTCTTTTTATATTTGATTTTTTTTAAAGTAAAATCTTCCATTGCTAGTAATGATGATGAATTAGTAAATATTTATTGATTTTAAAACACCAGTAACGCTAAAATCGATAGATCATCCTCCACAAGTGTATTTTGACGTTTCGGAAAATATCTGCATATTTAACGTGTGTTTTTACGAAAATCGGGGAAAATAACAACTCTATAGTTAAATAATTAGAGATTTATAAAGAATCAGAATCGGGAATTGTATCGGAATCGGGAATTTAGCACGGAATTGGTAATTGTATCGGAATCGGGAAAAATATTGGAATCGTCCCATCACTACTGGAAACAATGCCGAGATAAGCGGGGAGCACGTACAGTACCTGAAAGTCACAAATGGTCGCCCATCTGGTACTGGCCAGGCTCAACGTTGCTTAACTTCGAGAGTTGGACGCCATTTTAAATTTTCCAATACATCGGTAAACACTGTATTTATTTAGACCTGAATAAACATGTGACATATTTTTCAAAAAATATTTTAACGTAGCATGTTTATTCAGCTCGAAAAACCTAGTGTTTACCAGTTTATTGGAAAATTGAAAATGGCGCCCGACTCTCTCTTTGACACGGTAAGTTTGGAAAAAGGAGTTAAAAATAAGAAAATACTGATTTGTATTACTGTACACATAGATTCGAAAAAGTTGCCAAAAAACAAATATATAACAAATAAATGTTATCAAAGGCAAAATAAGTTACTTTTCTGCCAAACTGGAGATATTTTTTTTGTTTTTATTCAATGTAACATATTTATTCAGCTCGAAAAACATACAGTGTTTACCGATGTATTCAAAAATTCAAGATGGCGTCTCACACCCTCTTTAACACCGTAAGTTTGGAAAAACGTGTTATAAATAAAAAACTATACAAAATACTATTAAAAACCCGCCGAATATATGTCAACCTATGTCACGGTAACAAATATTGAGCGAGTTTTTAACAGTATTTTATCCGGTTTTTTATTTATAACATCTTTTGTCAAACTTACCGTGTTAAAGAGAGAATCAGACGCCATCTTGAATGTTCCAATACATCGGTAAACACTGTATGCTTTTCGAGCTGAATAAACATGTTACATTGAATAAAAACACAAAAAATATATCCATTTTGGTAGAAAAGTAACTTATCTTGCCTTTGATAACATTTATTTGTTATATATTTGTTTTTTGACAACTTTTTCGAATCTATGTGTACAGTAATACAAACCCGAAAATACTGTTAAAAACCCATCGAATATATGTCAGCCTAGGTCACGGTAACATATATTGAGCGAGTTTCTAACAGTATTTTGTCTAGTTTTTTTTTATTTTTAACTTATTTTCCCAAACTTACCGTGTTCGACGGAGAGTTGGGCGCCATTTTAACTTTTCCAATACATCAGTAAACACTGGAAACAATGCCGAGATAAGCAGAGAACATGTACGGCACCTGGAAGTCACAAATGGTCATCCATCTGGTACTGGCCAGGGACAACGTTGCTTAACTTCAATGATCTGACAGGAACTGGTGTGTCAAACGTAATTATGCCGTATAAAAGATAAAAATATGAAAGAAGATGCCGTATTAAACCATAAAAGAACGGTTCGTAAAACAGACAAACATAGTGAGTTTGATAAATTGGGTTGACTTGAAAAATCCTTGAAAACGTGGAAAAATGTTGAAAATGTCTCGAAAGATAAAGCGAATAATTGCAAATGGAGGTTGTAGTCCGAAAATTGCTGCAAAGTTCGTTGGAGCAGACTGAAAAAAAGCGATTCACTAACGACACAAAACAGGATATAGAAAAAAAAGTATTAATTATTAAAACAATAAAATTTACAAGTTTTGCAAAACTTATTGTGTTTGCGGCTTTAGAGAAAGTCCAACTATAAAGTTCTTTTACGTCCAAAGAATTAGACGGCTCTTGTAATGTTCGTATAGGCACAAAATTTTAGGAGAGGAATTTTCCTAGCTGTTGCTTCATGGACGAGCTGTGGTAAAAAGAGAAAGAGACTATTGGTCTAAAACCGAACCCGATAAACGGGGGTCACTGATTGGTTAATTAGACAGACCCTATTTTTAGATTGTTAGTCTATTAAAGGGAGGTAAGTGGGAATGATAACCCCCCCCCCTTTTTTTTTTTGAAAGGGCTTTGAAAATTGTATTCTTTATGTCCAGTAAAAAATATTTTTTTTTAAATTTGAAAATGAAATCGAAATACGTTGTTCTGAAATTGCATAGTAATATTGTTCATACAAGAGTTATGCCCCTTTAGCATAAAATAAAGGGACGGAACTCCATTTTTTTTTTTTTTTTTAGCTATGGCTAGCTTAGTAATTGTCTGTATTTTTGAGATGAGGTGTTTTTCATTGATTGAGATTGTCGGACTGACTTCCTCATCTTGATTGTTATAGTCACAACGTTTCGGCCGTTTTGCCCTCCGGCCTTCGTCAGGTGTTTTGTATCGAACTGGGGAACCGTTTGTTAGGAGTCTCGAACTCAACCCTTTATTATTATTACGGGGGGTACCGTGTTCGGACTCAAGCTAGGCTTTGTAACATAGTTGCTGATTCTCTGTTTTCAATGTTACTTTTTCACTGCCTTCGTTCAGGATTGAACTCAGCAGTTTTGGGTAACTGTAAACTTTGATACAACATCTAGGATCACTCGGCCATATGTCACGAGGACAAAACACCTGATGAAGGCCGGAGGGCAAAACAGCCGAAACGTTGTGACTATAACAACCAAGATGAGGAAGTCAGTCCAACAATCTCAATAAATGGCCAGCTTAGTTGGCGCTTCTACAAAATTGGGACGAAATTTTGCAGTCGATAAATGGAGTTTTCCAAAAAATAAATAAATAAAAACAATGGTTTCAACTGATTTTTTTGTCAATTCTAATAAATTACAATGTTAGCTTCCAAATTATGCAGTCGAAATTACGTGAATATTACTGAATTATAAAAAAAAAAAACTTTAATCGTTTTAGCGGATGAAAAATTGCCGCCATCTTGTTTAAAATCAAAACGGAAAATTACCTCCGTTTTTAACTCTCCTTTGTCTTACGATCGTTTTCATCAAATTTTATTTTTATTTTTTTAATGAAAATTTCTACCTTATATATATTGACCGAGTTTCTTCTAACAGTATTTTGTCTAGATTCTTTATTTTTAGCTCCTTTTCCCAAACTTACCGTGTCCAAGAGAGAGTCGGTCGCCTTTTAAAATTTTCCACTACATCGGTAAACTAGGTGTATTAGAATTTTTGTAGGAATTTTTGATACCCCTAACACGAAACTGTGAATAAAATATAAAAAAAAACCTCGTAATTTCTCTTTTTAAAGTAGGTTGTTTATTTTCTTTATGGATTATACTTCCAAAACAAACTATTAAAGTTGTATAAAAAGTAATAGAATTTTTTTTTTTTAAAATAGTAATGAAATTAATTGAATTTTACGAGTTCAATATTTTTCAATTTTTAAACTGTAAAAATCTATGAAAATTTTTCTATTGATTCAATGTTTACGATATTTTCAGGGTCAATGTGAAATTTTATGCTCTTTCCAATAAACCGAATATAACATTTTAGACAAACGTTTTTTTTTAATTCACGCCCCCCCCATTTTCAAATGTCTATTAAAAAGTAAATAATTAATTTATGTGCCAAAGTTTTATATATCACAAATTGAAGATAAAAGATCAATAAATAATATATTCTAATTTAAACCAAAAAAGAACAGTTTTTTGGAAATTTACCTTTAAAGTCCGAAGTTTAAAACTTTTTTTTTTTAATGAAATTTGGTCCTTACCCCTTTAATTGAAAAAAATATATATATAGGGTTTGAATTAAATTTTTCGAGTAGTTACAAGCTTGGAAAGACAGGGAGTCGAATTATTCAATACTTTTCACGAAGTTTCTGACACGCCTATCGGTAAAGGCTGTATGCTTTTCGAGCTAAATAAACATGTTGCCTTGAATAAAAACACGAAAAATGTACTCAGTTAAATAGAAAAGTAACTTATCTTGCCTTTGGTAACATTTATTTGTTATATATTTGTTTTTTGACAACTTTTTCGAATCTGTGTGTACAGTAATACAAACCCAAATATTTTTTTAAATATTGAAAATGAAATCGAAATACGTTGTTCTGAAATTGCATGGTAATATTTTTGATGCCAGAGTTATGCCCCTTTAGCACAAAATAAAGGGACGTAACACTATTTTTTTTTTTTTTCATCCATGGCCAGCTTAGTGACACTTCTACGGAATTGGGATGAGATTTTGTACTCGATAAATGGAGTTTTCGGATAAAAAAACAATAGTTTAAACTGATATTATTACAATATTAGCCTCCAAATTATGCAGTCGAAATTACCTGAATATTATTGAATTATTGAATAAAAAAAAAAAAACTTTGTGTTAGCAGGTGAAAAATTGCTGCCGTCTTGTTTAAATCAAAACGGAAAATTACCATCCTTTTTACTTATCGTTTTCATCAGATTCTATTTTTTAAATTTTCTTTCATAAATAATGTTTTGTTTCAGATGAAATAAAAATTTTTAAAAAATACTTTAAAAAAAAATAAAAAATAAAAAAAAACACCAAAAAATGGTGCAGGTAAATTGCTAATTAATTTTTACCCCATCGAAGTAAATACCTCCGACAAACCCGACAAGCAGCTAAGTCCCACCCCTTCACAGTAGAAATCCCTAGGTGTAAGAAAGCCTTCTACTCCAATAGTTTCTTCCCCAAAACTGCTAAACTTTGGAACTCCCTTCCGGGATTCTGCTTTCTCAACTGTACTGACATGCGGAAGTTCAAGTGTAATGTGAACAAACATTTTGCTGCTCATCTATAGTACAATGGGGTAAGGAGTGGCTGGTTACTTTTAATGTATCTAAAACCAAGCTTCTCTCTTTACATCATCAACATTCTGATCCACATCTGGCATCAATTGAAATGAATGGCTCTCGTCTTCAGGAGGCCTCAAGTTTTGACAAGCTTCTTGGCTTGACCATTACTCTTGATCTTAAATGGAACACATACATCAAATCTGTTGCCAAGGCCGCTGGAAAAATGGTGGGATCTTTCTATCGATCTGGTAAATATCTCACTGCTGATGCTATTCTCTATCTATATAAGAGCCAGGTACGTCCAAGGATGGAATACTGTTGCCACATCTGGGCAGGAGCTGCTAGAAAGGACTTGGCCTGCCTTGATAGAGTTCAAAATAGACTTCGTAGCCTCGTAGGAGATGTCCTTTTCTCTTCCTTGCAACCTTTATCTCACAGAAGAGATGTTACGAGTTTGTCTCTGATGTATCCTTATTTTCATGGAAAGTGTTCGAATGAGCTTCAATCTATGGTCCCCCCTCGCCAAACTTTCACAAAAAACACTCGTCTAGCTGTACACAATATCAATAATTCCCCCCACTCTTTATCTGTGCCTAAACCTAAACGTAGATTCCATGAACAAAGCTTCTTTCTTAGAACTGCACGCCTGTGTAATTGTCTTCCGTTTTCCTGCTTTCCGGTTGACTACAATATGGTTGTCTTCAAGTCTAACATAAATAAGTTCTTGATGAGCCGTTCCATATAAGTTATCAAAATTAACAAATTTTCATTACTAATGATTACTATATTGTCCAATTTCTACTGTACACTCTTTAACCCTTATCCTTGAGTGGCCTCTTGGCCTTGATAAGTGGTGATGCCTATGTAAAAAAAAAAAAAAAAATCTCTCGTCATAATATCCCTGCAACTTATGTTCCCAATAGTAGCCCCCTACTTGTTTGGCGTGAAAATTGAATAAAAAAAATAAAAATAAATAAAAATCACCAAAAAATGGCGCAGGTAGATTGCAAAGTAATTTTTATCGGTTCTTGATCTTCGGGCCAAGATCACAGTGTAGTATCTGTCCTGATGGTAAACTTCGCTTTTTCTGTCCTCGGTTATTGGAGGAGAAATCTTTCACAAAAAACACCCGTCTAGCTGAATCCAGTGTGAAAAATTTCCCCCACTCTATATCTGTGCCTAAATCAAAACGCGGATTCCATGAACAAAGCTTCTTTCTTAGAACTGCACGCCTGTGGAACTTTGTTCCGTCTGCCTGCTTCCCACCAGACTACAACTTGGATGTCTTCAAGTCCAATGTTAACAAATTCCTAATGAACCGCCCCCTTAATTAAACACTTCATCAATTCTCCACACTAACGTAATGTACTTGCAATAACCCTTATCCCTGAGTAGCTTCCGGGCCTTGATAAGTGGTGATCACTGTGTAAAAAAAAAGAAAAATCCTTCATGGCTGAGGCGATTTTTATTTTTGTTCCTATCCAGAGTACCCCTTTTTGGGGAGCGGGATTTTCCCCTACATTAAAAACCGACCTTGTGTCTAACCCTGCCCTCGTGGAGAGGCAAATGAATAGAAACATTTATTAATCATACATTTGATTTTGTTTACCACTTTTTCAAATCGCTGTGGATTGTAAAAGAAACCCCAAATTTTGTTTTGAAAATTTGAAGTTTGTCTGGAGAAGGCCTCGAAAAATTTTGAAAATTCTTGAAAAATATTTGAAACCCTTGAAAAAAATTTTTAAAAGCCTTGAAAAACTTTGAAAAATTTTGAAAAGACCTTGAAAATTTTGGAAAAGGCTTAAAAATTTTTGAAAAGCTTTGAGAAGGCCATAATAAAATTTTGAAAAGCTTAAAGAAGGCCTTTAAAATTTTTAGAAAAGCCCTGAGAAGGTCTTTAAAAATTTTTGAAAGGCTTAAGGAGGCCTTTAAAAATTTTTGAAAAGCCTTGCCTTGAAACATTTTAAAGAGCCTTGAGAACGCCTTAAAAATTTTGAAAAAGCCTTGAAAAGTCCTTAAAATGTTTTGAAAAACCTTGAGAAAGCTTTTAAAAAATTTGAAGAGCCTTGAGAAAGCCTTGAAAACTTTTGAAAACTTTGAAAAGGCCTTAAAAATTTTGAAACGCCTTTAAAATTCCTTGAAAAATTTTGAAAAGCCTTGAGAAGGCCTTAAAAATTTTTGAAAAGCCTAAAAAATTTTGAAACGCCTTGAAAATTCCTTGAAAAATTTTGAAAAGCCTTGAAAATTCCTTGAAAAATTTTGAAAAGCCTGTAGAAGGCCTTAAAAATCTTTTTGAAAAGCCTTGGGAAGGCCTTAACAAATTTTGAAAAGCCTTGAGAAGGCCTTAAAAAATTTTGAAAAGCCTGCGAAGGCCTTGAAAAATTTTGAAAAGCCTGGAGAATTTTACAAACTTCTTGAAAATGGACATTAAAAATCTGTATGAAAAAAAAAAAAGAAGCTTAATCCTAACCTGACGTGGAAACAAACATCCACCTTGACTCATTTTTCTTCAAGGTCATGATTAAATTTAGAGTAAGAACCAGTTTTTAAGCATTTAAGTTCATAACCTAGCTGGTTTGTGATAGTGATCATTAGGTCCCATTTTTTTTGTTTCCCCATTCTCCTCCCTAATTAGGTGACAGATCGCTTGATTTGCCAGAGATGCCCCCTCCCACCTCTAAAAAAAACAAGCCTTTCCTTGTGTAGACAGGGCTCTCCAATCGCAATACTACTGAAACGATAGGGCAGATTGATTTCCAACTTTCAGAAAATCAACATGGCACTGGTGATGATAGTTGGGATTTGATGTGATAAGAACAGATAAGAACAGGTTTCTTAGATAAGAGAAAAATCCAGGTTGTCCTCGACGGTCGTACATCTAAACAATATGATATAAATGCGGGAGTGCCCCAGGGATCTATCCTTGGACCTCTGCTGTTTCTGATATTCATAAATGACCTCCCCGACAAAATTGCCTCTGAGATGGGTATATATGCTGATGACACCACACTCTATAACAGGCACGACAGGAAAACAAATGAACATATATCTAAAGTAATGGCAGAAACACTAGAGGATGACCTCCAATCAGTAGTGGAATGGGGACAAAAATGGATGGTCACATTCAATGCCGCCAAGACAAAACTGGTTTCATTCAATAATTACAAGAAACCTTCTCTACCACCTATAGCAATGGCCAACGACTCTTTATCTGAGAGTACGTCTCTCAAGCTCCTTGGCCTAACGTTCACAGGAAACATGAGTTGGAACAATTACATCGAGAGCATTGCCAGGGCCGCTGCGAGGAAGGTGTTCTCTCTCTACCGTGCTAGAAAACTTCTAACACCCGAAAGTATCCTGTACCTCTATAAGGCCACTATTCACCCATGTATGGAGTATTGCTGTCATATTTGGGCTGGTGCATCGGCTACTAGTCTCTCGCTCCTTGACAGGGTTCAAAAGAGAGTCGCAAATCTGATAGGCCCTAAACTGGCATCTAAGCTTCAGCCTCTGTCCCATCGTCGAAACGTTGCATCCCTCTGCCTGTTCCACAAGTATTATAATGGTGAATGCTCTGATGAACTGCAAGCACTTGTGCCCCCACGACGTGAACACCCTCGACAGACCCGACAAGCTGCAAAATCCCACACCCACACTGTAGAGATCTCTAGATGTAAAAGATCTTTCTACTCCAGTAGTTTCTTCCCCAGAACTGCTAGACTTTGGAATTCCATTCCAGGTCACTGCTTCCCCAACTGTACTGACATGCAGAAGTTCAAGTGCAACGTGAACCAACATCTCGCTGCCCTAATCCCTACATAGTACCCCAGTAGATGTTTCCCCTGATAGTAGCCCCCTACACCAAAGTGGCAATGTGCCTTGTTTGGGGTGAAAATGTAAAAAAAAAAAAAAAAAAAAAAAAAAAAAAGATACCAAAAATTAGATTCCCGTCTTGAACAGAAAATTGAGCATTTAATTTTTTAAAAATTGTGTGGAAAAATGCTGAGAAATCCTTCATTTTCATAGCATTTTACACAACACTGACTTTGAAATTTCACTATTTTTATAAAAAGATGGGTACTTGTACAATTTAATCAAGACATTAAAAAATGAAAATATCGAAAAAAGTTTATATTGTACGTATTTGCTATGGAATGAAGTTCTCCAAAGAAAAAAAAATTGCACTTAATTTCATCAAGTAGTTTTTGTTTTACAGCGAAAAAAACAATTTGTTATGATACCGAACAAAATGTTCGATTTTTAGGAAGAAAAGCTAGTATTAAAGATGGGGAGGAGGTGTCGGCACTTTAACTGGAGTTATCTCCCTTTGACGTTTCTACACCCCAAACAAAAATTTTTAAAAATCCAAGATTTTAATATCAGATCTACCTCTGCGTTCCATGTTTAAAAAGGATGTGCCCTCTATAGTATCAGACCTGACAGAATGGTTAATTGTAGGTATAGACCATTTCATACCCTCGAAAAAATTCCAGCAAAAATCTAACAGCCAGCCGTGGTTCTCTCCGGAATGTGCTGCTGCCATTGCGCATAGAAATCACTTTTTCCATTCCTTCCAACGTAATAGATGTACTGAGACCAAAGCCGCTTTCAGAACTGCCAGCAACCACTGTAAAAAAGTAATAAAGAACGCAAGAGAGTTGTATGCTCAGTCCGTCAAGTATAAAGTAGCTGAGCAGCGGCTTGGTTCCCACTAGTTTTGGCAAATAGCAAACAGAATCCTAAACAGAAGCGTGTGCTCTATCCCAACTCTCATCAACCTCATCGGTACCTTCTCTGCATAAGTACTATCTTTTTTGTTTATTAAATTGTTAGGTGAAAATATAAAATAGTTACAGAACACTCTCCCTTTCCCATGTTAAGAATGGCTTTCTTAATAGCATTATTTCAGCACGGTACCTTCTCTGCATAAGTACCATCTTTTGTTTATTAAATTGTTAGGTAAAAGTATAGAATAGTAACAAATTTATTTCAGCACGGTACCTTCTCTGCATAAGTCACATCTGTAGAGGACGACGATATAATAATACCCTAACTCGCCACAAGAAAATAATGAAACGAATGGAATTGAAGGAAACAAAAACTCAATTGATGGATAAGATAAACGTGTCGTTTATTTACTGTTGAAAGAATGTTTTAGATATAACACGTGTTCATATCCGCACGGGTGTAACCATCGTTTGTTGCGGGACTGGTGTTGTAGAAAGAAAAGGAAATGTGTGTTCATTTCAAGTTCGGGTCACTATCGTTTGTTCGCGCGTGGGAAGAGAAGTGAGTGATGTAATAGAACGAGAAATGACAGTCCATCGTGTAGACAAAGAAAAGGATAGAGGGTTGACGTCAGTTAGCAGTCAGCTACGCGAAGGTGTTCTCTAGTAGATAGAGAAAGAGTGAGAATGTGTACGTATGGTCTGTTAGCTTTTTGCCCCATATAGTAGCAAGTGGTGTGAGGTACGCGGTCGGTCTGTTGACTGATCAGCTCGAAAGCTGGGCCGAAAAGGAAGAAACCGCTTATTGCTCTTTGTTTTATACTTGTTTCCGGTGGTCTTTTGCGCATGTGTGGATTTCCTTTGAAAGGAAGTGACGTCGTCCATCTGTGTGCGTACGTGTGCGAGTACATGTGTGTACGTTAGCGCGTGTGTATATACACATGAATGTGAGTGTATGTACGCGAACATGAATATATGTACATGTGTGGACGTAGGCGCGTATGTTTGTGTGTGCGTATGTATATGACAAGTAATATAGCTTGAAATGTGAACGCGTGTTTTTGTGTGAGACTAGGAAAGGCTGAAAAAACTGCAAGTCACCAAAATGGCTGCGGTTTGCTCGCTATTGCGCAGATCAGCATAAAATTTTATATCTGTGTGTGTGTTAGTGTTGCCGTATAACGTACGAAGTTTCACGAATTTTCGTTGAAAACTATCAGAGTTAGAACAAAAATATCGATTTGCATATAATTCTGGCACGGGGTGGGTGGCCGAAAAGTCCCAGGACACTATACATGTATTTTTAATAAAACAGCAGCAATTAAGCGCTCCTCAACAGTAAATACACTGATGTCAGTCATAATCTGAAAAAATAAATGAAATAAATTGTTTTAACAATATTAGAATATTAAAATCAATCATATTTAACAGCATTAAACTATTAAAAATAGAGTGTCCTGGGACTTTTCGGCCACCCTGTATGTCTTGCTTTCTGCCTAACCCTAACCCTAACCCTAACCCATATACAACTTGTGAAGCTTCTGTTGTTAAGTTTACAGCCTTTTCCACCCCTTGTGAGTGGGCAGGTAATTTAGGAAGTTCTACTTTAGTTCCTGTCCTAGACAATTTTTCAAGTTTTTCATTTGTAAAAAACACTCTCTAAATGAAGGTTAACAAACTCCAGTTTGAGAAAAATCAATCAAATTTGACCAGTGTATGGCTGCAAAATTGATAGCAGTAATTTTTCTCAGTCTTTGTTTTTTTTTTCTTTTCGTTGTTCTTTTTCAGTCTTGTTATTTGGTTGTGTTTTTTTTTTTTTTGGGGGGGGGGGGGGTTAGTCTTTCTGGAAAAAAAAGAACACACATAAATCCTGGTCCTGGATATGACCTTAAACCATATCCGATGGTGAGGCCCCACCTTGCGGACCTTGGGGAGTGTAGAGCCACCCTTTAATTGCCATTGCTCCCAGGTCCACTCTGACCCGGAGTGGTAGTACCTGTTAAGGTCCCAACTACGGGTTAAATAGAATCCGACTTAAAAAACAAATATACCCCACTAAAAATCGTTCCTCAAAATAACTAGATTTGGCATTAAATAACCTGAAAAAGGTTGATATGCCGTAAAACAAAAACAACCAACCAACTAACCACAAAAAAAAAGGCTTTCCATGTGGTAGCGATATCTCCAGAGAAGACCCTAATTTACCTTATATGTGATTCCTTCCGAGTTGGACTAGCTTACACCACCGCATTTATATTTGCCCTCTATCGCCCCCACAACAGTGGGGTTACTATCTTTAAAAGTATATTTGAGAAAATTGACCACATCCTGTCTGCTCATCCTTCGGCTAACATTCACATTTGCGGTGACTTCAGTTTGAGAAAAATCAATCAAATTTGACCAGTGTATGGCTGCAAAATTGCAGTAATTTTTTTCAGTCACTTTTTTTTTTTTGTTTTGTTTTGGTTGTTCTTTTTCGGTCTTGTTTGGTTGTTATTTTGGAGGGTGGGGGTTCAGTCTTGTGTTTTGTTTTTCTGGAAAAAAAAAACACACAAAAAAAAAAAACAACAATTATTTGAAAACACTTATTTTTTTAATATTTTTGAATAAAACTGCCTATTGTTTGGGTAAATTAAGAAAACTAATAAAATTTAATGGATATATATTTATTTACTTAATGGACAAAATCGTTTGAATGCCCTCTTCTCTCACATCCAATTCATCTGAGTTTATCATCGATATTATATTTTCCGGAAGTAGTGCAAAAACACTATATTCTGAACAGTTTAAAACAGTAATTTGGATTTCAGTTAACTGTTTTGCTCTCTGAATCATATTAAAAATATATTGTTGTTGGTTAAAAAAAATATTGTTGGTTTTGATCTCAAACCAACTAATTGCATATACTTGGATGATAAATTGGGCCAGAATGTTTAATTTACCTTAGTGTTTGAAGATAGACACCTTTGGTCCATAAGCATATTAACCTTGTGGATAATGTTAGCCATCTTGCTTGATTGAAGGGCCCAATTTTCTAAGCTGTATATCTTAGGTCATCTTCTCAAGAAATGCCAACAGCATACTCAAGAAGCAGCCGCTGGTCTTCACTTAAGGGTAATTCCACCTCAAATCATCCAGACCATGACACCCTTACCTCTCCAATATTTTTCCCAACTTTCACCATATGTTGGTATCATAAAAACTAGGGAATCCTGAAAATTTGAGCTTTTAACTCTAAGCGGTTCCGGAAATATAGCAATTTTGGTATTTTACATATATCGTGTCAAGGCGCAAATTCGCGAAACGTTGTGACCATAACAACCAAGATGAGGAAGTCAGTCCGACAATCTCAATAAATGAAAACAACTCATCTCAAAAATACAGACAATTACTTGTGGATAATGTTAGCCATCTTGCTTTATTCAAGGGCCCAATTTTCTAAGCTGCATATCTTAGGTTACCTTATCCTCAAGAAATGCCAACAGCATACTCAAAAAGCAGCCGCTGGTCTTCACTTAAATTATTTGTTTCTTCTGCTGTCAGATAATGATGATTTAGAATTCTAATTGAGGCAAATCTTGATAATTAAGAACAAAATTGACAGGTGCCCGCACGGAAGTCGTAGAGTTAAGATTTTGTGCAAGCGCTACGACGACGTGAATGTTTTTAATGAGGTCAATGACCAGGTTTGTTTGTTATAAGCGAAGTAAAAAAGAAAACAGAAAAACGAACATTAAAACTTATCTGGAAAATAAATTTGTGGGGGGGGGGAGTAATGAAAACATCGAAAAAAAAACACAAAAAAACTAATGTAAGACAAACGTACGATGTTAAATGTAAAAATCGAAAAAACAAAAAAGAAAACAGAAAAACGAACGTCGAAAATTGTCGATTTCGGGGTGAAAAAATTAACGTTTTTGGCCAATTTTTTTTATATTTTTTTGCCGAATGATGGAGCTTCAATATAATACAGAGTTTGTCAATTTTTGTTCCGTCTGTTAAAAGTTTTTAGCAGACACACATACATACATTTTCGCTTTTATATATATAGACAAGCGAGGGGTACCCGGCGTTGCCCGGGTGTTTGTAGGTGTGTGTGAAAAAAACCCGAAGCCTTGACGCGCATAGTAAAATGTGAAAAAAAAAAAAAACAGGTGCGCGTTTTTGATTGACGTGACGGCGATAGCTATTCAGCAGTTAGCATTTAGTGCGGGACAGTTTTTAATGAGGTCAATAAATCGGTTTGTTTGTTTTTAACTAAGTTTGGGGAAAACCAGCTCCCTGTTTATTAGGGGGAGTGTCTGGTCTCGAAATGAAAGCTACCGTCTGATATGATGAAGTCGACATTGACCAAACGTTACTTTATTAAGGACAAGTAAATGTTAGGCTTTTTGTTGTTCCATCAATTAATTTCAAAATTGCTCTAAATGGCAGTTCTTCTAGTGGAACCAGAAAATTGCAAAATTTGCATGTTTAATAATAGATTACATAAAAAATGAACTGTCATCTGAGCTTCCCCCAATAATTACAAGAAACCTTCTCTGCCACCAATAGCAATGGCCAAAGACTCTTTATCTGAAAGCACATCTTTTAAACCCCTCGACCTAACGTTCACAGGAAACATGAGTTGGAACAATTACATTGAGAACATTGCCAGGGCCGCTGAGAAGTTATTTAGTCGTACCGGCCCCGGACCTGGCATTATCTACTGCCAGGCCCTCATTTGGGGTCCGATACAACAGGCACCAAGGCCAGTAAGGGGGAAGTGGGGAAGAAAACGGGACTTTGCTAAATTTGCTAGCTAAACTTGCGTTAGAAAGCAAGTATTTTATTTAGAAAAACCTATACTAGATTCTATCATACCACATCCGCCTACATTCTTACCAGGACCTACTTAAAAAGACAGCTCCCCAGCTTATCGGGATGGCGGGCGACTCTCGTACTGTAAAGAAAGAAATATGTACAAAAACAAAACAAAATGATATTTACAAACTTAAAGTATATTTTTTTTTTTTTTTTTTTTAAATAAAATAAATGGGGGTGAGATGATGGGGAGGGGGGCAAACTAAGATACACCCAAAAAGAAAGAAAAAGAAAACAACTTAATAAAATGCCTATGGGGGCGGGTTAGTAAGGGGACCCTCCCTACCTAACGGCTGGTCTGTCGTATGAAACGCCCACTGTCTTCCAGTCCACTTCTTCCGGGGGGAAAGGGTGAAAGCAAGCAGGTCGTTCCCTAGGGGGGAGTGGAGGAAATAGGGACTTGTAAGAAAAATAATTTAGGGTCGGGGATAACAGGGATGGATGGCGTCTTCCAAGATAAAATACGTAAAGGATACAATCGGGCCGAGGACAAAATAAAACTGGTGGACTTTGGGCATCATTGGAAGCTCTCCTAGTGCCAATCTATCAAAAAACAAAGATCTATAGGGGACAGGATCAAACTCACATTCACCCTAGTCTAGGCCCTAAATAAAGTATAAGCTTTCCACTCTAGGTGGTTACTCCGCCTAACTAGCAAACCTACTCCTACCCATGATTACGGGGTAAACCCCGTATTAACATATGAAGGGGCTGGGTTCCGAGTGTACGACAATCGAAACTTCAGCACCTCCAGAAGAATACCACTAGGGTGGAAACACAAGCTCATACCTAGCTCCTCGTCGGATGCACAAACTAGTGTTGTGCACCCATCTTCTATCAAAGTCGATGCGGGGCAACCTTTCCCAATCACATCTGATTTTCGTTTTAAGTTGATGCTTAAAACGAACAACCAGATCCCGATCGGAAACAGACTGCTCCTCATAGACGATGTCTAGACGTGAAACCCACGTCACTAACCTAGCTACAGCCAGTATCACCAGAAACACCGCCCGTTTCTCCCTGATAAACGGCGGGTCCACATTGTCAACCATGTACGCCAAATCAAGTGGCACCGACCGCTCGGGGTCGATGCGAGCCGTTACCCCTTCGACATACCTCCAGAGACTCTGCACCCCGCTGCAAAGAAAGAACGCGTGTTCACGCGTTTCGTCCTCGTTCTCATCGTTGCAGCGTAGGCACGGGGGAAAATAATTGCCAGGGCCGCTGAGAAGAAGATGAGTTCTCTCTACCATGCTAGGAAGCTACTAACACCCGAAATTATCCTGTACCTCTATAAGGCCACAACTAAGCTTCAGCCTCTGTCCCATCGACGAAGTGTTGCATCCCTCCGCCTGTTCTACAAGTACTTTAACGGTGAATGCTCCAAGCACTTGTACCCCCTTGACGTAAATACCCCCGACAAACCTGACAATCAGCAAAATCCCACCCCTTCACAGTTGAGATCCCTAGATGTAAGAGAGAGCCTTCTACTCCAGTAGTTTCTTCCCCAGAACTGCTAGACTTTGGAATTCCCTTCCGGGTTTGTGCTTCCCTAACTGTACTGACATGCAGAAGTTCAAGTGTAACGTGAACCGACATCTTGCTGCCCAACTCCCCACATAGTACCCTTGTAGCTTATGTCCCTGATAGTAGCCTTCTATTTCTTGTTCTCTTTCGGTGGAGGAGAAATCCTTCACGACTGAGACAATTTTTATTTTTGTACCTTTTCTCCACGTTAAAAAACGACCCTGGTGTCTAACTCTGTCCCGTGGGGAGGCATTGTAAATAGGTACATTATTAAGTCACGTGATTATTATTAAGTCAAGTGAGCAGTTATGAACGATGCGCAATCTCTTGCAATTTTCTTCCTAAAAATCGATCCTTTTGCTTGGTATTCTTTTTTCGCTGTCAAACAAAAAAAATACTTGACGAAATTAAGTGAAATTATTATTTTTTTTCTGAGAACTTCATTCCATAACGGATACGTACAATATAACCTTTTTTTTTCTCTCGATATTTTTATTTTTTTAATGTCTTGATTAACCTGTACAAGTACCGGTTTTCGGGATCACTGACAACGAATCTGATATTCGAACCCATCGCAAATTTACCGTTTACGCGGCCCCCCTGAACCCTCGCACTATTTTGTGCCATCTCACCGCCATCGTTTATGCTATTCCTACATGATGCGTTCGCGCATGCACGCGCGTAGTAAAGTGACTTGTCACTTCGCTGAAGAATTTTTTAGCAGACATTTGAAATAACAAGAAAGTTTTTAAAGACAAAGTAGTTAATTTTTCTGTGTTACGTAGTTTTTTTTATGCTCTTTTTTTTAATTGATCTAAAAAAAAAAAACAGTTTTCACTTCATTTATTTATTTGAGGGGGCGGGTATTCAATTATAGAACTCGTACAACATTTAACAGGTGCTTCTGCAGTTTAATTTACCGTTTTTCTATAAGTAGCGCCCCCTCCCAGTTTAAAACGATAAATTGGGGGTGGGGGACTACTTACGGGAAAACGATAAATTAAACCACAGAAGCGCCTTGTAAAATCCATGCAAATCTTATAATTGAATATTTCCCCGCCCCCGCCCCCCCTCCTCAAAAAAAAAAGAATAGAGGAACGAAAAACAAAAATGTTTTTTTAAACTGGTCGTGAAAACTTACTGACATTATTTTTACTATAATGAGGTAAAAACTATTTTTTGTATTTTATGAAAAAATATTTCCTGTCATTTAAAGTATCCGCCATGCATCCATGCGCCTTGCGAAAGATCACGTGACTACACACACACACACACACACACACACACACACACACACACACACACACACACACACACATTTCAATAAGGACTACTCACGCATAGCGTTAACGAATACGGTGATATGGTGCACAATAGTGCGAGGGTTCAGGGGTTAATACCATGCAAAAAAAATTATTGGTCGGTGGTCTGTTGTAGTTAAAGTAAACAAATTCTAGCTATTTCATTTTTTTTATTTATTTTTTATTACATTTCCACCCCAAACAAGGCATATTGCCACTTTGTTGTAGGGGGCTACTATCAGGGACATGGGCATCAGGGGTACTGTGTAGGGAGTTGGGCAGCAAGATGTCGGTTCACCTTGAATTGAACTTCTGCATGTCAGTACAGTTGGGGAAACAGGGACCTGGCAGGACATTCCAAAGTTTAGCTGTCCTGGGGAAGAAACTACTGGAGTAGGAGGCTCTCTTACATCTAGGGATCTCTACTGTGAAGGGGTGAGATTTAGCTGCTTGTCGGGGGTATTTACGTTGAGAGGGCACAAGTGCTCGCAGTTCGTCAGAGCATTCACCATTAAAGTATTTGTAGAACAGGCAACATTTTGTCGATGGGACTGAGGCTGAAGTTTAGATGACAGTTCTGTCGAAAAATAAATTTTACAGTTTCATTTATGATATCAATGCAGAGAATTACACGTTAAAAATGTGGATGCCTATCTTTTAAATATTTATTTTTTGTCCATGTTCCTTGCTTTATATATGCTGTTTTCTTTTTTCAGACAACAAAAGTCCGCGACGGAAAGCAATGAGTTAAAAATAAAAAAACTATACAAAATACTGTTAAAAAAAAAACGAATATATGTCAGTCTGTCAGTATTTTGTATATTTTTTTTTGTCTCTCCTATGGCGACAATTTATCGTTCCGCCCTGTCCTATATAACGTTCCCTTAACAAGGACAATTGTGGATTGACTGCTTGTCAAATACTAAGGCAATTAATTTAGAAATCTCACTATTTTTTTAGTGGGGATAACTGTTTTTGAGGAAAACATAATTTGAGAGCATTGCCAGGACCGCTGCAAAGAAGGTAAGTTCTCTCTACCGTGCTAGAAAGCTACTAACGCCTGAAAGTATCCTGTACCTCTATGAGGCCACCATTCGCCCATGTGTGGAGTATTGTTGCCATATTTGGGCTGGTGCATCTGCTACTAGTCTTTCGCTCCTAGACAAGGTCCAAAAGAGAGTCGCCAACCTGATAGGTCCCGAACTGTCATCTAAGCTTCAGCCTCTGTCTCATTCAGATGACAATGACGGACGTCAAAGTTCACGGTGGAAAGTAATGAATTAAAAATAAAAAAAACTATACAAAATACTGTTAAAAAAAAAAACACCGAATATATCTCAGCCTATTGTTATATATTCGTTATCATCGAGGTTATCCTTGAGGGGTACCAAATTGAGCTTTCATTACATTTGAATATGTTATATAGAGTTCTTCATTTAGGGGCACTTTTTACGTTTTGTGTATAACATAAAATTGATTCCGTGTGCGTATGATTGTCTTTAATATAAATGGTTGTGTGTTTGATTATCATAAAGGGAATCGTGTGTGTGACATGTAATTTCTGAACCTACCTCTGCTTCTTCAAAACGGACCATCTGGAAATTTCTCATCCTGGAGGGAGACTTGATACCTGTTTGACAAAGATTTATCACTCCAAGACGATGAATGTGTTTTACAGTTTTTTATTTCACTTTCCCCAGAGGTCCTGCAGCAGGTGGAAGTGAAATCTGCTTGTGTGGGCTCTTCTTCACACACGTCAGCGTTCGTCTCCCCCCTCCCCAGTTAAGAGGGGGAGACCACGGAAAAACGTCCGTCTTCTTCAAAGCTCAAATCAAATCTCCCCGATCTGCTGATCACGTCATACATACGTAATTTGGTCAGCTGACCTTCGGTTCTGGTAAACGTGTCTACCTCCACGTTTACTCTCCTCTCTCTCTCTCTCTCTCTCTCTGTCTCTCTCTCTCTATCTCTCTCTCTGTAACACTATGTCACGGTAACATATATTGAACGAGTTTCTAACAGTGTTTTGTATATTTATTTTTATCTCTTCTATGGCGACAATTTATCATTCCGCCCTGTAGTGTTCCTACATTTAACAAGGCATCAGATATTAATGCAAAGAATGACACATTTTTAATTTTAAATATTTATTTTTTGTCCATGTTTCTTGTTTTATATATGCTGTTTTCTTTTTTCTTTTTTCAGACGACAATGACGAACGTCAAAGTTCACGACGGAAAGCAAGTATGGCCGCCATGCGACGTTTCCGGATTAGTCTACTCTGTTAACACCACGATCGGAAAGCGTGCGAGCAGCAACAACAACAACGCAGCAGATAAACCGTTCCACTGCAAAGTGTGCGGGTCGGCCTTCTCGTATGCAACCAGCCTCAAACGACACATGCTCGTCCACACGGGAGAGAAGAGGTTTCCTTGCGAAACCTGCGGAATGAGGTTCACGGAGAACTCGATCCTTAAGCAGCACATGCTGACCCATTCGGGCGAGCGTCCTTTTGGGTGTGACGTCTGCGAGAAGACGTTCTTCCGGCGGTCGCACCTGAAGCAGCACAAACGTATCCACAGCGGAGTGAAACCGTTTATTTGCGAGGTTTGCGGGGCGAATTTCTTCCGGAGCTCGTCGCTGAAGAGCCACATTCTGGTCCACACGGGGGAGAAGTCGTATCGCTGCGAAATCTGTGGCGCCAGTTTCTCCCAGAATTCCTCGCGTAAACAACATCTGTTCTCGCACACCGGCCAGAAACCGTTCCGGTGCGAGATTTGCGAAGCAAGGTTCTCTCGGAGTTCGAACCTCAAGAAACATGCGCTCATACACTCTGGCGAGCGTCCGTTTCTCTGCGAAATTTGCGGGGACACCTTCTCGCAACGGTCCGTCTTAAAACAGCACACTCTAACGCACACGGGAGAGAAACCCTTCCACTGTGATTTCTGCGACTCGCGGTTCTCGCAGCTCGCCGGGCTCCGACAACACATGTTCATACACACTAAAGAAAAACCGTTCCAGTGCGACATCTGTGAGACCAAGTTCTCGTGGAAGTCTGCCCTCAAGCAACACATGGTCACCCACACTGGCGAAAAGCGGTTCAGCTGCGACGTGTGCCGATCAAAATTCTCACACCGGGCCACCTTGAAGCAACACATGTTCACTCACACTGGCGAAAAGCCGCATTCTTGCGAAGTGTGCTCTTCCAAGTTCTCGACGAGTTCGAACCTTAAAAAACACATGCTGACTCACAACGATGACAAAGTTTTCAGCTGTCACGTTTGTAGTGCTTTATTTTCGAGTCCGTCGAATTTGAACGAACATATGAAAACGCACATAACAGATTAAGGATTCTGAATTTTTTTATTATTCATATTTTTTTAATTTTTCAGTCGAACTCTGGCATCATTATGTCAAACTCTAGAATCCTTATTTCGAACTATAGAATCTTTATCCTGAACTCTGGAATCCATATGTCGAAATCTGGAATCCATGTGTCGCAGTCTGTTGAACTCTGGAATCCTTATTTCGACCTCTGGAATCCTTATTTCAGACTCTGGAATCCTTATTTCAGACTCTGGAATCCTTATTTCAGACTCTGGAATCCTTATTTCAGACTCTGGAATCCTTATTTCAAACTCTGGAATCCTTATTTCAGACTCTGGAATCCTTATTTCAGACTCTGGAATCCTTATTTCAAACTCTGGAATCCTTATTTTGAACACTGGAATCGATGTTGAAATCTGGTATCCTTATGTTAAACTCTAGAATCCATATGTCAAACTCTGGAATCCATATGTTGAACTCTGGAATCTTTATTCAAAACTCTGGAATTCATATTTCGAACTCTGCAATCCTTATCTCGAACTCTGGAATCCATATGTCGAACTCTGGAATTCATATGTCGAACTCTGGAATTCATATGTCGAACTTTGGAATTCATATGTCGAACTCTGGAATTGTTATTTCGAACTTTGAAATCCTTATTTCAAACTCTGGAATCTTTATTTTGAACTCTGGAATCCAGATGTTGAAATCTGTAACCATATTTCGAAATCTGGAATCCCTGTGTCAAAATCTTGAATCCTTGTCGAAATCTGGAATCTTTATTTCGAACTCTGGAATCCTTTTATTAATTTTTATTTATTGCGAACTATTATCCTCATCTTTTAATTGTTGTTTCACGGCGTTTCGACCAACTATTCCCCTGGCCTTCGTCAGGTAGTAAACGCGGTAGGATGGGAACTTCAGATCTCCTAACTTTATTGAACTGTAGAGATTCAACGTCTCTATCCATGGGCCCTGAAGGACAATCAAGGTTGGATTTTTGGCCAAAACGTGATGAGACGACAACAACGGAAGGCAGTAATTGCAGTGAATTCAGAGTTTCTATCCCGTCGCGGTTACCACCTGACGAAGGCTAGAGGAATAGTTGGCCGAAACATCACGAAACAACGTCTAATAAAGATAAGGATAATAGTCTGCAATAAAAAAATTAATAAATAATAATCATCTCAATAATGAATTCCAATTAAATAATATATATAATATCCTTATTTCGAACTCTGTAATCCTTATTCCAAACTCTGGAATCCATATGTCGAACTCTGGAATCCATATGTCAAACTTTGGAATCAATAGGTCAAACTTTGGAATCCATATGTCGAACTCTGGAATCCATATGTCAAACTTTGGACTCCATATGTCAAACTCTGGAATCAATATGTCAAACTCTGGAATCCATATGTCGAACTCTGGAATCCATATCTTATGTCGAACTCTATTTTGAATGTCGCCTAGACTGATGATCGAATCTTCAACCCCCCCACCCCAACACCAGAAGAGCAGAATTTACAACTGAATAAAATCGAACGAAATGAACAAATGGTTGCGTTTTAAATTTTGAGCCGTTTAATGTTTCTAATTTTTTGCTTATTCAGTCGAACTGTGGCATCCTTATTTTATCATTGGAATCCTTTGTGTATTTATGTACATCTATATATATAAAAGCGAAAATGTGTGTGTGTATGTATGTGTATGTGTGTATGTATGTATGTGTGTGTGTGCTTGTATGTCTCGCAAAAACTTTCGACAGAGGCGACGGATTTTCACGCGATAGGTATCATTTTCAAGTTCGAACCTTTGGCCGACAAATATCGAAAAATTGGCCAAAAAACATTCATTTCTTCACCCTTAACCAGACCCTTTTCTACAAAGAGGTTTTTTTTTTCACTTACCCCCATCAAACACCCGGGCAACTCCAGGTGCCCCCGCTAGTCTATTATAAATAATAAATAAACATACAAAATTACTTAAAGGATCCCAATAATAAAATAATATACCATTTGGTAAAACGGTAGACTATGGAATCTAGCGTATATATATATAAAGGGAAAGTGTATGTCTGTCTGTGTGTGTGTCTGTGTATATTTCCCTATGCAATAACTCTCTCAATTTTTAGCCTACAGACTCGAAATTTGATATACCGGGTACTGAGATTTGGGACAATCTTTGTAATCCGTTTTCGGCCAGAAATTTGGCTGTTAAGGGGTCAAAGGTTCAACGCTTTGATCTTTGAGAACTCTACCAAACTCCTCCGACAATTTTTGGTCTAAACACTTGAAGTTTTAGATATAGGTTCCTTGGACATGGATCTAACTTGATTTGAGCCCAAAACAATAAATTTTAAGGGGTCATAATAGGGGTCAAAGTTTAAAAAATTGATGTTTTTTTTTTTTTGCTCAGCATACACCTCCAGACACGCGGGCAACGCCGGGCTGAAATGCTAGTATGTATATATATATATATATATATATATATATATATATATATATATATATATATAAAATACCAGCGGTGGTTGACGTTATGTTTTGAGAAAAATAGAAAAACCAAATGAAATTATTAAAATAATCAACGTTTCGTCCTTATTTCAGAGGACATCTTCAGGATATTGAAGTAAAAATGCAAGAAAAGAAAAAGTCATAGATCGTACGAAAAAGAGAACAGTTTTTGAATCCTACCCATGTCGGGAAGGACAAACATGTGTGTGCATATGGGAAGGTTGGGTTGTTCAATGTCTATATATACACTTTTAAAAATGCGTTAAAATAAATATGTACATATTTTTTTTTGTAAACTTATTCATTTTGTTGAAATATTTAAGGAAAAACGGTTAGCCAGGATCTGTTTTTATATTTTGTTCTTTGATTATTATTTTCCCTATGCTAGGGGCTAAATGGTAGAAGCCTTTTCTTTGCGTAATAGTATTAGTATTTAATATTAGTGCTGATTCTAAAAGTCTTCTTTTAGCTCTATCTATCACATATTTAATAATTTTCGCATGATCTAAATTAAACGAGTGATCGTGTTCTGCACAATGGCAAAAGATTGCATTTAGGGCGTTACCATTCCTTATATCTCTTCTGTGCTCGTTAAGTCTTAATTTCAATTTTCGCTGTGTTTCACCTATGTACGCTTGTTGACAGTTGTTACATGGGATGAAATATATACCGGCGTCGGATGTGAGGGTTTTGGGAGAGTGCTTGGTAGTTTTTAACCAAGTCTATTAAGAGTGTCGTAGATTTTTGTATTTTTGGTGTGGGTGGGAATGAAAAGATGTCTGTTTAATAGTGAGGTATTTGTTTTATTTTTCTGTCTGTTTATGTTATAGTGTATTTTCGTAGCTTTTTTCTTTGCGTAAGAAATGAAGTAGGATGGGTACTGTAGTTTTTTTAAAACATTCGTAATGTATTGAAATTCATTAAGATATTGGGGGCTGCATATTCTAAAGGCACGCAAGAAAAAAACAATAATCATGCCAGTCTTTATTTTATCATTGTGGTGCGAGTAGTAATGAATATAGTCGTTTTTGTGTGTGGTCTTTCTATGTACTTTGAAACTCAGATCGGTTTCTGATCTGATGAGGAGTATGTCTAGAAAAGCTAGGGAGTGGTCTTGTTTGGATTCATGTGTAAAATTTATAGATGGTTCCACTGAATTTAATTTATTTCTAATTTGTTCTATTTGTGTGTTTTTAGGGAGAAAAATAAGAATGTCATCTATATATCTAAAATATGTGGAGTTGTTAGGAAGTCTGTGTTTAAAAGAGTTGGTTTCTAAGAATTCTAAGAATAAGCAGGCTAGTACACCACTAAGGGGGTTACCCATAGGGAGTCCAAATTTCTGTCTGTAGTAAGTTATTAAACTGAAAGTAGGTTCTATCAGTGATGAGTTTTATGATTTGTATTAGTGTATCTGAGGAAAAAGGTAGGTCGGCTTTAATTTTGATTAAGTGCTTGTGGAGTAGATTAAGGCATTTTTTGATTGGAATATTGGTGTAGAGGGAAATTATGTCGAAACTATGCATGGTTTTATTTTGTATGTTAATATTTTTTATTCTATTTAGATCACCAGAGTTTTTGATATGTGTAAGGCTGATGGTGCCCATTAATGGAGTTAAAATTTGGCAATAGCTCGTACTAATTTATGGGTGACGCTTCCGATGTTAGATAGGTCTCACAGGGACGTTTTCTTTATGCGTTTTGGGGAGGCCGTATAATACAGGAATAGTGGGGTGGTATTCTATGTTATTTATCAATTTTTTATCATTTCCGATAAGTTTTTTTACGGATTTATTAAAAGTTTCGAAATCTTTTTCTATTGATTTTAAATCTATCGGAGTATATATATCTCCGTCTGCCAATAGTGTGTGCATTTTCTTTAGATATAGGTCTTTATCTATTATAACTATACCGCCTCCTTTATCGGCTTGTGAAATGATGATGTCTTGATTTTTTGTTAAAAGTTTTAAGGCATCAATGTATCTCTTTGGTAATTCTTGAGGTTGGGTAGTTGTTAAAACTATTATCCCTTGTATGAAGTCCTTAGCGTTTTGATGTTATGTTTTGAATATAATAAACTAGTTTTGACCAAAGTTTAATTTCGTTCGGACATATCAAATAGCATAACTTTTAAATGAGAAATAAGGTGCTTCTTCACTATAGCAATAGATGAAATAACAAATTCTTACTCTAGACGCACAGAAAATTTAGCACAAAAGAAAATTACTTAAAAGTATTGTTTTTTTTTCATTTTTAAATTAGAAAAAATGCTACTTCTACAGTATCCTACCGAGAAAATTCTTATCTGTGACGCCCATGAGTTATCAAAATCGAAAACCATGTAATATATTCGAGTAGTATAACATTCATATAAAAAATCCGGTGCTTCTCCACTATAGCACTGATGTAAAAACAAACTCACTCTTACGTGTGACATATCGAAAATTTAGCACAACGTAAACTTATTTAAATAATTCTAAAAATGTGTTGTACATAACTCGCCCTAGGTAAGGAATTTTTTTTCCACATACGTGCTGTAAATTTCCAGTCCAATGAAGCTACAATTATTCCATACATGTGGTGTGTAATACCCGTCCTAGGGTAGGTAGAATATTCCTTTGCTCAAGATAGCAAATGATACATAGACATAAAAAATTCCTCTATCCTAAGAATAACAAGCATGTTCAAAATACGTGTATATAAGTATATATATGTATATATATATATCTATATATATATATGTACATATATATATATATATGTATATATATATGTATATATATATATATATTTGTATATATATACACATATATATAGACATATATATATATACAAATATATATATATAGACATATATATACATATATATATAGATATATATGTACGTATATATATAGATATATATATACATATATATACTTATATACACGTATATATACACATATATATACATATATATGTATGTATATACATATATATACACACATACATATATATATACATACATATATACATATATATATACATATATATATATACGTGTATATACATATATATATGCATATATATATATACATATATATACATATATATATACATATATATATGCATATATATATATATATACACACACATATATACATATATATTTACATATATATATAAATATACCTATATATACATACATATATATACATATATATATATACGTACATATATATATACATATATATACATATATATATATATACTTATATATACTTATATATATACATATATGTATATATACATATATATATACATATATATACACATATACATATATATACATATATATAGACATCTGTATAGACATATATATATATAGACATATATATGTATATATATGTGTATATATATGTATATATGTATGTGTATATATATGTATATATATGTGTATATGTATGTATATGTATGGTATGTATATGTATGTATATGTATATATATGTATATATATGTATATGTATATATATGTATTTCTTTATGTGTATATATATGTATTTCTATATGTGTATATATATGTATTTCTATATGTGTATATATATGTATTTCTATATGTGTATATATATGTATATGTGTGTATATATGTACTTATATACATGTGTATATATGTACTTATATATGTGTATATATATGTATATATTTATATATGTGTATATATATATGTATATATTTATATATTTGTATATATATATGTATATATTTATATATATATATGTATATATATGCATATATATGTATATTTATATATATGTTGTATATATATGCATATATATGTATATTTATATATATATGTGTATATATATGTTTATATATGTATATTTATATATATATATGTGTATATATATGTATATATATGTATATTTATATATATGTGTATATATATGTATATTTATATACATATATATGCACATATATATAAGTACATATATACACTCATATATATGGCTCATTCCATGTCAAATCGACAGGGGTAAAACCATGTCTGACACGGATTTTTTTCAAATTTGCTACACTTATAGATCTCTATAATAGGAATTGAATGGCACCTGTTACACATCTCAAGGTCAAGGGATTTCTGAGATATGACCTTGACCTTTTTAAAAAATGTGAATTTTTATGGAAAAGTGACCAACTTTAAAAGACGACATCTCTGTTATTTATGGGCCTACAAAGTTCATTCATATATTGGATAGATCTACCATTTTATTTGCTGATATTTTTTTCAAGGTCAAATTTTTAAAAGTTGGCCTTGACCTAGACCTTTAACCTTAATTATCACAAAAAACGTTATTTGAATTTTTTTCAAATTTTGACAAAAGATTTGTCTACCTTATGACAGTATATATTTCAAATTTCATGATGGGTTTTGAAGAAGTGGACAAAATTCAAAATGGCGGAATGTAGTACCTTCATATAAAAACCATTGTCACAAAATCTATATAAAAACATTTTCTTTAAATTTTTTTTATGCAACACATATTTTGTTATGGAAAAAAGTGATATAATTTGTGTTGGGACAGTTAATCGAAATCTCGCAATCGGAACCTTTGGGGTATCAGAATCCGAAACCTAATATGCCATTTCCCAAAAAATGTTATCCTGTTCTATTGATTATAGAATATATATTGTAAAACCTAATAACATAAACATGTGATGTGGATTTATTTTAATATATATATGTATGTATATATATGTATATATACATACATATATATACATAAATATATATATATATGTAGATACATATATACATATATATATGTATATATATGTACATATATATATGTACATATGTATATACATATATATACATATAAATATGTACATATGTATATACATATATGTACATATGTATACACATATATGTACATATATATATGTATATACACATCTATATACATATCTATATACATATATATACACATATATATGCATACATATACACATATATATGCATATATATACATGTATATATGCATGATTATCCAAATTTTAATTCCTTAAGGAGAGCCAGTCAGTTGGTTAGTTAATCCGTTGGAAGAAGAGATAGTGCATTTAGACTATGATTATCCAAATTTGAATTCCTGAAGGAGAGCCAGTCAGTTGGTTAGTTCATCCGTTGGAAGAAGGGATAGTGCCTTTAGACTATGATTATCCAAATTTGAATTCCTGAAGGAGAGCCAGTCAGTTGGTTAGTTCATCCGTTGGAAGAAGGGATAGTGCCATTAGACTATGATTATCCCAATTTGAATTCCTGAAGGAGAGCCAGTCAGTTGGTTAGTTCATCCGTTGGAAGAAGGGATAGTGCCTTTAGACTATGATTATCCAAATTTGAATTCCTGAAGGAGAGCCAGTCAGTTGGTTAGTTCATCCGTTGGAAGAAGGGATAGTGCATTTAGACTATGATTATCCCAATTTGAATTCTTCAAGGAGAGCCAGTCAGTTGGTCAGTTCATCCGTTGGAAGAAGGGATAGTGCCTTTAGACTATGATTATCCAAATTTGAATTCCTGAAGGAGAGCCAGTCAGTTGGTTAGTTCATCCGTTGGAAGAAGGGATAGTGCCTTTAGACTATGATTATCCAAATTTGAATTCCTGAAGGAGAGCCAGTCAGTTGGTTAGTTAATCCGTTGGAAGAAGCGATAGTGCCTTTAGACTATGATTATCCAAATTTGAATTCCTGAAGGAGAGCCAGTCAGTTGGTTAGTTCATCCGTTGGAAGAAGGGATAGTGCCTTTAGACTATGATTATCCAAATTTGAATTCCTGAAGGAGAGCCAGTCAGTTGGTTAGTTCATCCGTTGGAAGAAGGGATAGTGCCTTTAGACTATGATTATCCAAATTTGAATTCCTGAAGGAGAGCCAGTCAGTTGGTTAGTTCATCCGTTGGAAGAAGGGATAGTGCCTTTAGACTATGATTATCCAAATTTGAATTCCTGAAGGAGAGCCAGTCAGTTGGTTAGTTCATCCGTTGGAAGAAGGGATAGTGCCTTTAGACTATGATTATCCAAATTTGAATTCCTGAAGGAGAGCCAGTCAGTTGGTTAGTTCATCCGTTGGAAGAAGGGATAGTGCCTTTAGACTATGATTATTTAAATTTGAATTCCTGAAGGAGAGCCAGTCAGTTGGTTAGTTCATCCGTTGGAAGAAGGGATAGTGCCTTTAGACTATGATTATCCAAATTTGAATTCCTGAAGGAGAGCCAGTCAGTTGGTTAGTTCATCCGTTGGAAGAAGGGATAGTGCCTTTAGACTATGATTATCCAAATTTGAATTCCTGAAGGAGAGCCAGTCAGTTGGTTAGTTCATCCGTTGGAAGAAGGGATAGTGCCTTTAGACTATGATTATCCAAATTTGAATTCCTGAAGGAGAGCCAGTCAGTTGGTTAGTTCATCCGTTGGAAGAAGGGATAGTGCCTTTAGACTATGATTATCCAAATTTGAATTCCTGAAGGAGAGCCAGTCAGTTGGTTAGTTCATCCGTTGGAAGAAGGGATAGTGCCTTTAGACTATGATTATCCAAATTTGAATTCCTGAAGGAGAGCCAGTCAGTTGGTTAGTTCATCCGTTGGAACTAGGGATAGTGCGTTTAGACTATTACTATCCAAATTTGAATTCCTGAAGGAGAGCCAGTCAGTTGGTTAGTTCATCCGTTGGAAGAAGGGATAGTGCCTTTAGACTATGATTATCCAAATTTGAATTCCTGAAGGAGAGCCAGTCAGTTGGTTAGTTCATCCGTTGGAAGAAGGGATAGTGCGTTTAGACTATGACTATCCAAATTTGAATTCCTGAAGGAGAGCCAGTCAGTTGGTTAGTTCATCCGTTGGAAGAAGGGATAGTGCCTTTAGACTATGATTATCCAAATTTGAATTCCTGAAGGAGAGCCAGTCAGTTGGTTAGTTCATCCGTTGGAAGAAGGGATAATGCATTTAGACTATGATTATCCAAATTTGAATTCCTGAAGGAGAGCCAGTCAGTTGGTTAGTTCATCCGTTGAAAGAAGGGATAATGCATTTAGACTATGATTATCCAAATTTGAATTCCTGAAGGAGAGCCAGTCAGTTGGTTAGTTCATCCGTTGGAAGAAGGGATAATGCATTTAGACTATGATTATCCAAATTTGAATTCCTGAAGGAGAGCCAGTCAGTTGGTTAGTTAATCCGTTGAAAGAAGGGATAATGCATTTAGAATACGATTATCCAAATTTGAATTCCTGAAGGAGAGCCAGTCAGTTGGTTAGTTCATCCGTTGAAAGAAGGGATAATGCATTTAGACTATGATTATCCAAATTTGAATTCCTGAAGGAGAGCCAGTCAGTTGGTTAGTTCATCCGTTGAAAGAAGGGATAATGCATTTAGACTATGATTATCCAAATTTGAATTCCTGAAGGAGAGCCAGTCAGTTGGTTAGTTATTCCGTTGAAAGAAGGGATAATGCATTTAGACTATGATTATCCAAATTGTAATTCCTGAAGGAGAGCCAGTCAGTTGGTTAGTTCATCCGTTGGAAGAAGGGATAGTGCCTTTAGACTATGATTATCCAAATTTGAATTCCTGAAGGAGAGCCAGTCAGTTGGTTAGTTATTCCGTTGAAAGAAGGGATAATGCATTTAGACTATGATTATCCAAATTTGAATTCCTGAAGGAGAGCCAGTCAGTTGGTTAGTTCATCCGTTGAAAGAAGGGATAATGCATTTAGACTATGATTATCCAAATTTGAATTCCTGAAGGAGAGCCAGTCAGTTGGTTATTTCATCCGTTTGAAGAAGGGATAGTGCCTTTAGACTATGATTATCCAAATTTGAATTCCTGAAGGAGAGCCAGTCAGTTGGTTAGTTCATCCGTTGGAAGAAGGGATAATGCATTTAGACTATGATTATCCAAATTTGAATTCCTGAAGGAGAGCCAGTCAGTTGGTTAATTCATCCGTTGAAAGAAGGGATAATGCATTTAGACTATGATTATCCAAATTTGAATTCCTGAAGGAGAGCCAGTCAGTTGGTTAGTTATTCCGTTGAAAGAAGGGATAATGCATTTAGACTATGATTATCCAAATTTGAATTCCTGAAGGAGAGCCAGTCAGTTGGTTAGTTCATCCGTTGAAAGAAGGGATAATGCATTTAGACTATGATTATCCAAATTTGAATTCCTGAAGGAGAGCCAGTCAGTTGGTTATTTCATCCGTTTGAAGAAGGGATAGTGCCTTTAGACTATGATTATCCAAATTTGAATTCCTGAAGGAGAGCCAGTCAGTTGGTTAGTTCATCCGTTGGAAGAAGGGATAATGCATTTAGACTATGATTATCCAAATTTGAATTCCTGAAGGAGAGCCAGTCAGTTGGTTAATTCATCCGTTGAAAGAAGGGATAATGCATTTAGACTATGATTATCCAAATTTGAATTCCTGAAGGAGAGCCAGTCAGTTGGTTAGTTAATCCGTTAGAAGAAGGGATAGTGCCTTTAGACTATGATTATCCAAATTTGAATTCCTGAAGGAGAGCCAGTCAGTTGGTTAGTTATTCCGTTGAAAGAAGGGATAATGCATTTAGACTATGATTATCCAAATTTGAATTCCTGAAGGAGAGCCAGTCAGTTGGTTAGTTCATCCGTTGGAAGAAGAGATAGTGCATTTAGACTATGATTATCCAAATTTGAATTCCTGAAGGAGAGCCAGTCAGTTGGTTAGTTCATCCGTTGAAAGAAGGGATAATGCATTTAGAATATGATTATCCAAATTTGAATTCCTGAAGGAGAGCCAGTCAGTTGGTTAGTTCATCCGTTGAAAGAAGGGATAATGCATTTAGAATATGATTATCCAAATTTGAATTCCTGAAGGAGAGCCAGTCAGTTGGTTAGTTCATCCGTTGAAAGAAGGGATAATGCATTTAGACTATGATTATCCAAATTTGAATTCCTGAAGGAGAGCCAGTCAGTTGGTAATTCATCCGTTGAAAGAAGGGATAATGCATTTAGACTATGATTATCCAAATTTGAATTCCTGAAGGAGAGCCAGTCAGTTGGTTAGTTCATCCGTTGAAAGAAGGGATAGTGCATTTAGACTATGATTATCCAAATTTGAATTCCTGAAGGAGAGCCAGTCAGTTGGTTAGTTCATCCGTTGAAAGAAGGGATAATGCATTTAGACTATGATTATCCAAATTTGAATTCCTGAAGGAGAGCCAGTCAGTTGGTTAGTTCATCCGTTGAAAGAAGGGATAGTGCATTTAGACTATGATTATCCAAATTTGAATTCCTGAAGGAGAGCCAGTCAGTTGGTTAGTTCATCCGTTGAAAGAAGGGATAATGCATTTAGACTATGATTATCCAAATTTTAATTCCTGAAGGAGAGCCAGTCAGTTGGTTAGTTCATCCGTTGAAAGAAGGGATAATGCATTTAGACTATGATTATCCAAATTTGAATTCCTGAAGGAGAGCCAGTCAGTTGGTTAGTTCATCCGTTGAAAGAAGGGATAATGCATTTAGACTATGATTATCCAAATTTGAATTCCTGAAGGAGAGCCAGTCAGTTGGTTAGTTATTCCGTTGAAAGAAGGGATAATGCATTTAGACTATGATTATCCAAATTTGAATTCCTGAAGGAGAGCCAGTCAGTTGGTTAGTTCATCCGTTGAAAGAAGGGATAATGCATTTAGACTATGATTATCCAAATTTGAATTCCTGAAGGAGAGCCAGTCAGTTGGTTAGTTCATCCGTTGAAAGAAGGGATAATGCATTTAGACTATGATTATCCAAATTTGAATTCCTGAAGGAGAGCCAGTCAGTTGGTTAGTTCATCCGTTGAAAGAAGGGATAATGCATTTAGACTATGATTATCCAAATTTGAATTCCTGAAGGAGAGCCAGTCAGTTGGTTAGTTCATCCGTTGAAAGAAGGGATAATGCATTTAGACTATGATTATCCAAATTTGAATTCCTGAAGGAGAGCCAGTCAGTTGGTTAGTTCATCCGTTGAAAGAAGGGATAATGCATTTAGACTATGATTATCCAAATTTGAATTCCTGAAGGAGAGCCAGTCAGTTGGTTAGTTATTCCGTTGAAAGAAGGGATAATGCATTTAGACTATGATTATCCAAATTTGAATTCCTGAAGGAGAGCCAGTCAGTTGGTTAGTTCATCCGTTGAAAGAAGGGATAATGCATTTAGACTATGATTATCCAAATTTGAATTCCTGAAGGAGAGCCAGTCAGTTGGTTAGTTCATCCGTTGAAAGAAGGGATAATGCATTTAGACTATGATTATCCAAATTTGAATTCCTGAAGGAGAGCCAGTCAGTTGGTTAGTTCATCCGTTGAAAGAAGGGATAATGCATTTAGACTATGATTATCCAAATTTGAATTCCTGAAGGAGAGCCAGTCAGTTGGTTAGTTCATCCGTTGAAAGAAGGGATAGTGCCTTTAGACTATGATTATCCAAATTTGAATTCCTGAAGGAGAGCCAGTCAGTTGGTTAGTTCATCCGTTGAAAGAAGGGATAATGCATTTAGACTATGATTATCCAAATTTGAATTCCTGAAGGAGAGCCAGTCAGTTGGTTAGTTCATCCGTTGAAAGAAGGGATAGTGCATTTAGACTATGATTATCCAAATTTGAATTCCTGAAGGAGAGCCAGTCAGTTGGTTAGTTCATCCGTTGAAAGAAGGGATAATGCATTTAGACTATGATTATCCAAATTTGAATTCCTGAAGGAGAGCCAGTCAGTTGGTTAGTTCATCCGTTGAAAGAAGGGATAATGCATTTAGACTATGATTATCCAAATTTGAATTCCTGAAGGAGAGCCAGTCAGTTGGTTAGTTCATCCGTTGAAAGAAGGGATAATGCATTTAGACTATGATTATCCAAATTTGAATTCCTGAAGGAGAGCCAGTCAGTTGGTTAGTTATTCCGTTGAAAGAAGGGATAATGCATTTAGACTATGATTATCCAAATTTGAATTCCTGAAGGAGAGCCAGTCAGTTGGTTAGTTCATCCGTTGAAAGAAGGGATAATGCATTTAGACTATGATTATCCAAATTTGAATTCCTGAAGGAGAGCCAGTCAGTTGGTTAGTTCATCCGTTGAAAGAAGGGATAATGCATTTAGACTATGATTATCCAAATTTGAATTCCTGAAGGAGAGCCAGTCAGTTGGTTAGTTCATCCGTTGAAAGAAGGGATAATGCATTTAGACTATGATTATCCAAATTTGAATTCCTGAAGGAGAGCCAGTCAGTTGGTTAGTTCATCCGTTGAAAGAAGGGATAATGCATTTAGACTATGATTATCCAAATTTGAATTCCTGAAGGAGAGCCAGTCAGTTGGTTAGTTCATCCGTTGAAAGAAGGGATAATGCATTTAGACTATGATTATCCAAATTTGAATTCCTGAAGGAGAGCCAGTCAGTTGGTTAGTTATTCCGTTGAAAGAAGGGATAATGCATTTAGACTATGATTATCCAAATTTGAATTCCTGAAGGAGAGCCAGTCAGTTGGTTAGTTCATCCGTTGAAAGAAGGGATAATGCATTTAGACTATGATTATCCAAATTTGAATTCCTGAAGGAGAGCCAGTCAGTTGGTTAGTTCATCCGTTGAAAGAAGGGATAATGCATTTAGACTATGATTATCCAAATTTGAATTCCTGAAGGAGAGCCAGTCAGTTGGTTAGTTCATCCGTTGAAAGAAGGGATAATGCATTTAGACTATGATTATCCAAATTTGAATTCCTGAAGGAGAGCCAGTCAGTTGGTTAGTTCATCCGTTGAAAGAAGGGATAGTGCCTTTAGACTATGATTATCCAAATTTGAATTCCTGAAGGAGAGCCAGTCAGTTGGTTAGTTCATCCGTTGAAAGAAGGGATAATGCATTTAGACTATGATTATCCAAATTTGAATTCCTGAAGGAGAGCCAGTCAGTTGGTTAGTTCATCCGTTGAAAGAAGGGATAGTGCATTTAGACTATGATTATCCAAATTTGAATTCCTGAAGGAGAGCCAGTCAGTTGGTTAGTTCATCCGTTGAAAGAAGGGATAATGCATTTAGACTATGATTATCCAAATTTGAATTCCTGAAGGAGAGCCAGTCAGTTGGTTAGTTCATCCGTTGAAAGAAGGGATAATGCATTTAGACTATGATTATCCAAATTTGAATTCCTGAAGGAGAGCCAGTCAGTTGGTTAGTTCATCCGTTGAAAGAAGGGATAATGCATTTAGACTATGATTATCCAAATTTGAATTCCTGAAGGAGAGCCAGTCAGTTGGTTAGTTCATCCGTTGAAAGAAGGGATAATGCATTTAGACTATGATTATCCAAATTTGAATTCCTGAAGGAGAGCCTGTCAGTTGGTTAGTTCATCCGTTGGAAGAAGGGATAGTGCCTTTAGACTATGATTATCCAAATTTGAATTCCTGAAGGAGAGCCAGTCAGTTGGTTAGTTCATCCGTTGGAAGAAGGGATAGTGCCTTTAGACTATGATTATCCAAATTTGAATTCCTGAAGGAGAGCCAGTCAGTTGGTTAGTTATTCCGTTGAAAGAAGGGATAATGCATTTAGACTATGATTATCCAAATTTGAATTCCTGAAGGAGAGCCAGTCCGTTGGTTAGTTCATCCGTTGAAAGAAGGGATAATGCATTTAGACTATGATTATCCAAATTTTTATTCCTGAAGGAGAGCCAGTCAGTTGGTTAGTTCATCCGTTGGAAGAAGGGATAATGCATTTAGACTATGATTATCCAAATTTGAATTCCTGAAGGAGAGCCAGTCAGTTGGTTAGTTATTCCGTTGAAAGAAGGGATAATGCATTTAGACTATGATTATCCAAATTTGAATTCCTGAAGGAGAGCCAGTCAGTTGGTTAGTTCATCCGTTGGAAGAAGGGATAGTGCCTTTAGACTATGATTATCCAAATTTGAATTCCTGAAGGAGAGCCAGTCAGTTGGTTAGTTCATCCGTTGAAAGAAGGGATAGTGCATTTAGACTATGATTATCCAAATTTGAATTCCTGAAGGAGAGCCAGTCAGTTGGTTAGTTCATCCGTTGAAAGAAGGGATAATGCATTTAGACTATGATTATCCAAATTTGAATTCCTGAAGGAGAGCCAGTCAGTTGGTTAGTTCATCCGTTGAAAGAAGGGATAATGCATTTAGACTATGATTATCCAAATTTGAATTCCTGAAGGAGAGCCAGTCAGTTGGTTAGTTCATCCGTTGAAAGAAGGGATAGTGCCTTTAGACTATGATTATCCAAATTTGAATTCCTGAAGGAGAGCCAGTCAGTTGGTTAGTTCATCCGTTGGAAGAAGGGATAGTGCCTTTAGACTATGATTATCCAAATTTGAATTCCTGAAGGAGAGCCAGTCAGTTGGTTAGTTATTCCGTTGAAAGAAGGGATAATGCATTTAGACTATGATTATCCAAATTTGAATTCCTGAAGGAGAGCCAGTCCGTTGGTTAGTTCATCCGTTGAAAGAAGGGATAATGCATTTAGACTATGATTATCCAAATTTTTATTCCTGAAGGAGAGCCAGTCAGTTGGTTAGTTCATCCGTTGAAAGAAGGGATAATGCATTTAGACTATGATTATCCAAATTTGAATTCCTGAAGGAGAGCCAGTCAGTTGGTTAGTTCATCCGTTGAAAGAAGGGATAATGCATTTAGACTATGATTATCCAAATTTGAATTCCTGAAGGAGAGCCAGTCAGTTGGTTAGTTCATCCGTTGAAAGAAGGGATAATGCATTTAGACTATGATTATCCAAATTTGAATTCCTGAAGGAGAGCCAGTCAGTTGGTTAGTTCATCCGTTGGAAGAAGGGATAGTGCCTTTAGACTATGATTATCCAAATTTGAATTCCTGAAGGAGAGCCAGTCAGTTGGTTAGTTAATCCGTAGAAAGAAGGGATAATGCATTTAGACTATGATTATCCAAATTTGAATTCCTGAAGGAGAGCCAGTCAGTTGGTACGTTCATCCGTTGGAAGAAGGGATAGTGCCTTTAGACTATGATTATCCAAATTTGAATTCCTGAAGGAGAGCCAGTCAGTTGGTTAGTTATTCCGTTGAAAGAAGGGATAATGCATTTAGACTATGATTATCCAAATTTGAATTCCTGAAGGAGAGCCAGTCAGTTGGTTAGTTCATCCGTTGGAAGAAGGGATAGTGCCTTTAGACTATGATTATCCAAATTTGAATTCATGAAGGAGAGCCAGTCAGTTGGTTAGTTCATCCGTTGAAAGAAGGGATAATGCATTTAGAATATGATTATCCAAATTTGAATTCCTGAAGGAGAGCCAGTCAGTTGGTTAGTTCATCCGTTGAAAGAAGGGATAATGCATTTAGACTATGATTATCCAAATTTGAATTCCTGAAGGAGAGCCAGTCAGTTGGTTAGTTCATCCGTTGAAAGAAGGGATAGTGCATTTAGACTATGATTATCCAAATTCGAATTCCTGAAGGAGAGCCAGTCAGTTGGTTAGTTCATCCGTTGAAAGAAGGGATAGTGCATTTAGACTATGATTATCCAAATTTGAATTCCTGAAGGAGAGCCAGTCAGTTGGTTAGTTCATCCGTTGAAAGAAGGGATAATGCATTTAGACTATGATTATCAAAATTTGAATTCCTGAAGGAGAGCCAGTCAGTTGGTTAGTTATTCCGTTGAAAGAAGGGATAATGCATTTAGACTATGATTATCCAAATTTGAATTCCTGAAGGAGAGCCAGTCAGTTGGTTAGTTCATCCGTTGAAAGAAGGGATAATGCATTTAGACTATGATTATCCAAATTTGAATTCCTGAAGGAGAGCCAGTCAGTTGGTTAGTTCATCCGTTGGAAGAAGGGATAATGCATTTAGAATATGATTATCCAAATTTGAATTCCTGAAGGAGAGTCAGTCAGTTGGTTAGTTCATCCGTTGGAAGAAGGGATAATGCATTTAGACTATGATTATCCAAATTTGAATTCCTGAAGGAGAGCCAGTCAGTTGGTTAGTTCATCCGTTGGAAGAAGGGATAATGCATTTAGACTATGATTATTAAAATTTGAATTCCTGAAGGAGAGCCAGTCAGTTGGTTAGTTCATCCGTTGAAAGAAGGGATAATGCATTTAGACTATGATTATCCAAATTTGAATTCCTGAAGGAGAGCCAGTCAGTTGGTTAGTTCATCTATTGAGAGAAGGGATAGTGCATTTAGACTATGATTATCCAAATTTGAATTCCTGAAGGAGAGCCAGTCAGTTGGTTAGTTAATCCGTTGAAAGAAGGGATAATGCATTTAGAATACGATTATCCAAATTTGAATTCCTGAAGGAGAGCCAGTCAGTTGGTTAGTTCATCCGTTGAAAGAAGGGATAATGCATTTAGACTATGATTATCCAAATTTGAATTCCTGAAGGAGAGCCAGTCAGTTGGTTAGTTCATCCGTTGAAAGAAGGGATAGTGCATTTAGACTATGATTATCCAAATTTGAATTCCTGAAGGAGAGCCAGTCAGTTGGTTAGTTCATCCGTTGAAAGAAGGGATAATGCATTTAGACTATGATTATCCAAATTTTAATTCCTGAAGGAGAGCCAGTCAGTTGGTTAGTTCATCCGTTGAAAGAAGGGATAATGCATTTAGACTATGATTATCCAAATTTGAATTCCTGAAGGAGAGCCAGTCAGTTGGTTAGTTCATCCGTTGAAAGAAGGGATAATGCATTTAGACTATGATTATCCAAATTTGAATTCCTGAAGGAGAGCAAGTCAGTTGGTTAGTTCATCCGTTGGAAGACGGGATAGTGCCTTTAGACTATGATTATCCAAATTTGAATTCCTGAAGGAGAGCCAGTCAGTTGGTTAGTTCATCCGTTGGAAGAAGGGATAGTGCCTTTAGACTATGATTATCCAAATTTGAATTCCTGAAGGAGAGCCAGTCAGTTGGTTAGTTCATCCGTTGGAAGAAGGGATAGTGCCTTTAGACTATGATTATCCAAATTTGAATTCCTGAAGGAGAGCCAGTCAGTTGGTTAGTTAATCCGTAGAAAGAAGGGATAATGCATTTAGACTATGATTATCCAAATTTGAATTCCTGAAGGAGAGCCAGTCAGTTGGTTAGTTCATCCGTTGAAAGAAGGGATAATGCATTTAGACTATGATTATCCAAATTTGAATTCCTGAAGGAGAGCCAGTCAGTTGGTACGTTCATCCGTTGGAAGAAGGGATAGTGCCTTTAGACTATGATTATCCAAATTTGAATTCCTGAAGGAGAGCCAGTCAGTTGGTTAGTTCATCCGTTGGAAGAAGGGATAGTGCATTTAGACTATGATTATCCAAATTTGAATTCCTGAAGGAGAGCCAGTCAGTTGGTTAGTTCATCCGTTGAAAGAAGGGATAGTGCCTTTAGACTATGATTATCCAAATTTGAATTCCTGAAGGAGAGCCAGTCAGTTGGTTAGTTCATCCGTTGAAAGAAGGGATAGTGCATTTAGACTATGATTATCCAAATTCGAATTCCTGAAGGAGAGCCAGTCAGTTGGTTAGTTCATCCGTTGAAAGAAGGGATAGTGCATTTAGACTATGATTATCCAAATTTGAATTCCTGAAGGAGAGCCAGTCAGTTGGTTAGTTCATCCGTTGAAAGAAGGGATAATGCATTTAGACTATGATTATCAAAATTTGAATTCCTGAAGGAGAGCCAGTCAGTTGGTTAGTTATTCCGTTGAAAGAAGGGATAATGCATTTAGACTATGATTATCCAAATTTGAATTCCTGAAGGAGAGCCAGTCAGTTGGTTAGTTCATCCGTTGAAAGAAGGGATAATGCATTTAGACTATGATTATCCAAATTTGAATTCCTGAAGGAGAGCCAGTCAGTTGGTTAGTTCATCCGTTGGAAGAAGGGATAATGCATTTAGAATATGATTATCCAAATTTGAATTCCTGAAGGAGAGTCAGTCAGTTGGTTAGTTCATCCGTTGGAAGAAGGGATAATGCATTTAGACTATGATTATCCAAATTTGAATTCCTGAAGGAGAGCCAGTCAGTTGGTTAGTTCATCCGTTGGAAGAAGGGATAATGCATTTAGACTATGATTATCCAAATTTGAATTCCTGAAGGAGAGCCAGTCAGTTGGTTAGTTCATCCGTTGGAAGAAGGGATAATGCATTTAGACTATGATTATCCAAATTTGAATTCCTGAAGGAGAGCCAGTCAGTTGGTTAGTTCATCCGTTGGAAGAAGGGATAATGCATTTAGACTATGATTATTAAAATTTGAATTCCTGAAGGAGAGCCAGTCAGTTGGTTAGTTCATCCGTTGAAAGAAGGGATAATGCATTTAGACTATGATTATCCAAATTTGAATTCCTGAAGGAGAGCCAGTCAGTTGGTTAGTTCATCTATTGAGAGAAGGGATAGTGCATTTAGACTATGATTATCCAAATTTGAATTCCTGAAGGAGAGCCAGTCAGTTGGTTAGTTAATCCGTTGAAAGAAGGGATAATGCATTTAGAATACGATTATCCAAATTTGAATTCCTGAAGGAGAGCCAGTCAGTTGGTTAGTTCATCCGTTGAAAGAAGGGATAATGCATTTAGACTATGATTATCAAAATTTGAATTCATGAAGGAGAGCCAGTCAGTTGGTTAGTTATTCCGTTGAAAGAAGGGATAATGCATTTAGACTATGATTATCCAAATTTGAATTCCTGAAGGAGAGCCAGTCAGTTGGTTAGTTCATCCGTTGGAAGAAGGGATAGTGCCTTTAGACTATGATTATCCAAATTTGAATTCATGAAGGAGAGCCAGTCAGTTGGTTAGTTCATCCGTTGAAAGAAGGGATAATGCATTTAGACTATGATTATCCAAATTTGAATTCCTGAAGGAGAGCCAGTCAGTTGGTTAGTTCATCCGTTGAAAGAAGGGATAATGCATTTAGACTATGATTATCCAAATTTGAATTCCTGAAGGAGAGCCAGTCAGTTGGTTAGTTCATCCGTTGAAAGAAGGGATAGTGCATTTAGACTATGATTATCCAAATTTGAATTCCTGAAGGAGAGCCAGTCAGTTGGTTAGTTCATCCGTTGAAAGAAGGGATAATGCATTTAGACTATGATTATCCAAATTTTAATTCCTGAAGGAGAGCCAGTCAGTTGGTTAGTTCATCCGTTGAAAGAAGGGATAATGCATTTAGACTATGATTATCCAAATTTGAATTCCTGAAGGAGAGCCAGTCAGTTGGTTAGTTCATCCGTTGAAAGAAGGGATAATGCATTTAGACTATGATTATCCAAATTTGAATTCCTGAAGGAGAGCAAGTCAGTTGGTTAGTTCATCCGTTGGAAGACGGGATAGTGCCTTTAGACTATGATTATCCAAATTTGAATTCCTGAAGGAGAGCCAGTCAGTTGGTTAGTTCATCCGTTGGAAGAAGGGATAGTGCCTTTAGACTATGATTATCCAAATTTGAATTCCTGAAGGAGAGCCAGTCAGTTGGTTAGTTATTCCGTTGAAAGAAGGGATAATGCATTTAGACTATGATTATCCAAATTTGAATTTCTGAAGGAGAGCCAGTCAGTTGGTTAGTTCATCCGTTGAAAGAAGGGATAATGCATTTAGACTATGATTATCCAAATTTGAATTCCTGAAGGAGAGCCAGTCAGTTGGTTAGTTCATCCGTTGGAAGAAGGGATAATGCATTTAGACTATGATTATCCAAATTTGAATTCCTGAAGGAGAGCCAGTCAGTTGGTTAGTTCATCCGTTGAAAGAAGGGATAATGCATTTAGACTATGATTATCCAAATTTGAATTCCTGAAGGAGAGCCAGTCAGTTGGTTAGTTCATCCGTTGAAAGAAGGGATAATGCATTTAGACTATGATTATCCAAATTTGAATTCCTGAAGGAGAGCCAGTCAGTTGGTTAGTTCATCCGTTGGAAGAAGGGATAATGCATTTAGACTATGATTATCCAAATTTGAATTCCTGAAGGAGAGCCAGTCAGTTGGTTAGTTCATCCGTTGAAAGAAGGGATAATGCATTTAGACTATGATTATCCAAATTTGAATTCCTGAAGGAGAGCCAGTCAGTTGGTTAGTTCATCCGTTGGAAGAAGGGATAGTGCATTTAGACTATGATTATCCAAATTTGAATTCCTGAAGGAGAGCCAGTCAGTTGGTTAGTTCATCCGTTGAAAGAAGGGATAATGCATTTAGACTATGCTTATCCAAATTTGAATTCCTGAAGGAGAGCCAGTCAGTTGGTTAGTTCATCCGTTGAAAGAAGGGATAATGCATTTAGACTATGATTATCCAAATTTGAATTCCTGAAGGAGAGCCAGTCAGTTGGTTAGTTCATCCGTTGAAAGAAGGGATAGTGCATTTAGACTATGATTATCCAAATTTGAATTCCTGAAGGAGAGCCAGTCAGTTGGTTAGTTCATCCGTTGGAAGAAGGGATAATGCATTTAGAATATGATTATCCAAATTTGAATTCCTGAGGGAGAGCCAGTCAGTTGGTTAGTTCATCCGTTGAAAGAAGGGATAATGCATTTAGACTATGATTATCCAAATTTGAATTCCTGAAGGAGAGCCAGTCAGTTAGTAAGTTCATCCGTTGGAAGAAGGGATGGTGCCTTTAGACTATGATTATCCAAATTTGAATTCCTGAAGGAGAGCCAGTCAGTTGGTTAGTTCATCCGTTTAAAGAAGGGATAATGCATTTAGACTATGATTATCCAAATTTGAATTCCTGAAGGAGAGCCAGTCAGTTGGTTAGTTCATCCGTTGAAAGAAGGGATAGTGCATTTAGACTATTATTATCCAAATTTGAATTCCTGAAGGAGAGCCAGTCAGTTGGTTAGTTCATCCGTTGGAAGGAGAGATAGTGCATTTAGACTATGATTATCCAAATTTGAATTCCTGAAGGAGAGCCAGTCAGTTGGTTAGTTCATCCGTTGGAAGAAGAGATAGTGCATTTAGACTATGATTATCCAAATTTGAATTCATGAAGGAGAGCCAGTCAGTTGGTTAGTTAATCCGTTGGAAGAAGAGATAGTGCATTTAGACTATGATTATCCAAATTTGAATTCATGAAGGAGAGCCAGTCAGTTGGTTAGTTCATCCGTTGGAAGAAGAGATAGTGCATTTAGACTATGATTATCCAAATTGTAATTCCTGAAGGAGAGCCAGTCAGTTGGTTAGTTCATCCGTTGGAAGAAGAGATAGTGCATTTAGACTATGATTATCCAAATTGTAATTCCTGAAGGAGAGCCAGTCAGTTGGTTAGTTCATCCGTTGGAAGAAGAGATAGTGCATTTAGACTATGATTATCCAAATTGTAATTCCTGAAGGAGAGCCAGTCAGTTGGTTAGTTCATCCGTTGAAAGAAGGGATAGTGCATTTAGACTATTATTATCCAAATTTGAATTCCTGAAGGAGAGCCAGTCAGTTGGTTAGTTCATCCGTTGGAATGAGAAGAGATAGTGCATTTAGACTATGATTATCCAAATTTGAATTCCTGAAGGAGAGCCAGTCAGTTGGTTAGTTCATCCGTTGGAAGAAGAGATAGTGCCTTTAGACTATGATTATCCAAATTTGAATTCCTGAAGGAGAGCCAGTCAGTTGGTTAGTTAATCCGTTGGAAGAAGAGATAGTGCATTTAGACTATGATTATCCAAATTTGAATTCCTGAAGGAGAGCCTGTCAGTTGGTCAGTTCATCCGTTGGAAGAAGAGATAGTGCATTTAGACTATGATTATCCAAATTATAATTCCTGAAGGAGAGCCAGTCAGTTTGTTAGTTCATCCGTTGGAAGAAGAGATAGTGCATTTAGACTATGATTATCCAAATTTGAATTCCTGAAGGAGAGCCAGTCAGTTGGTTAGTTCATCCGTTGGAAGAAGAGATAGTGCCTTTAGACTATGATTATCCAAATTTGAATTCCTGAAGGAGAGCCAGTCAGTTGGTTAGTTAATCCGTTGGAAGAAGAGATAGTGCATTTAGACTATGATTATCCAAATTTGAATTCCTGAAGGAGAGCCTGTCAGTTGGTCAGTTCATCCGTTGGAAGAAGAGATAGTGCATTTAGACTATGATTATCCAAATTTGAATTCCTGAAGGAGAGCCAGTCAGTTGGTTAGTTCATCCGTTGGAAGAAGAGATAGTGCATTTAGACTATTATTATCCAAATTTGAATTCCTGAAGGAGAGCCAGTCAGTTGGTTAGTTCATCCGTTGGAAGAAGAGATAGTGCATTTAGACTATGATTATCCAAATTTGAATTCATGAAGGAGAGCCAGTCAGTTGGTCAGTTCATCCGTTGGAAGAAGAGATAGTGCATTTAGACTATGATTATCCAAATTTGAATTACTGAAGGAGAGCCAGTCAGTTGGTTAGTTAATCCGTTGGAATGAGAAGAGATAGTGCATTTAGACTATGATTATCCAAATTTGAATTCCTGAAGGAGAGCCTGTCAGTTGGTCAGTTCATCCGTTGGAAGAAGAGATAGTGCATTTAGACTATGATTATCCAAATTTGAATTCCTGAAGGAGAGCCAGTCAGTTGGTTAGTTCATCCGTTGGAAGAAGAGATAGTGCATTTAGACTATTATTATCCAAATTTGAATTCCTGAAGGAGAGCCAGTCAGTTGGTTAGTTCATCCGTTGGAAGAAGAGATAGTGCATTTAGACTATGATTATCCAAATTTGAATTCCTGAAGGAGAGCCAGTCAGTTGGTTAGTTCATCCGTTGAAAGAAGGGATAGTGCATTTAGACTATGATTATCCAAATTTGAATTCATGAAGGAGAGCCAGTCAGTTGGTTAGTTCATCCGTTGGAAGAAGAGATAGTGCATTTAGACTATGATTATCCAAATTTGAATTCCTGAAGGAGAGCCAGTCAGTTGGTTAGTTCATCCGTTGAAAGAAGGGATAGTGCATTTAGACTATGATTATCCAAATTTGAATTCATGAAGGAGAGCCAGTCAGTTGGTTAGTTCATCCGTTGAAAGAAGGGATAGTGCATTTAGACTATGATTATCAAAATTTGAATTCATGAAGGAGAGCCAGTCAGTTGGTTAGTTCATCCGTTGGAAGAAGAGATAGTGCATTTAGACTATGATTATCCAAATTTGAATTCCTGAAGGAGAGCCAGTCAGTTGGTTAGTTCATCCGTTGAAAGAAGGGATAGTGCATTTAGACTATGATTATCCAAATTTGAATTCATGAAGGAGAGCCAGTCAGTTGGTTAGTTCATCCGTTGAAAGAAGGGATAGTGCATTTAGACTATGATTATCAAAATTTGAATTCATGAAGGAGAGCCAGTCAGTTGGTTAGTTCATCCGTTGGAAGAAGAGATAGTGCATTTAGACTATGATTATCCAAATTTGAATTCCTGAAGGAGAGCCAGTCAGTTGGTTAGTTCATCCGTTGAAAGAAGGGATAGTGCATTTAGACTATGATTATCCAAATTTGAATTCATGAAGGAGAGCCAGTCAGTTGGTTAGTTCATCCGTTGAAAGAAGGGATAGTGCATTTAGACTATGATTATCCAAATTTGAATTCATGAAGGAGAGCCAGTCAGTTGGATAGTTCATCCGTTGGAAAAAGAGATAGTGCATTTAGACTATGATTATCCAAATTTGAATTCCTGAAGGAGAGCCAGTCAGTTGGTTAGTTCATCCGTTGAAAGAAGGGATAGTGCATTTAGACTATGATTATCAAAATTTGAATTCATGAAGGAGAGCCAGTCAGTTGGTTAGTTCATCCGTTGGAAGAAGAGATAGTGCATTTAGACTATGATTATCAAAATTTGAATTCATGAAGGAGAGCCAGTCAGTTGGTTAGTTCATCCGTTGGAAGAAGAGATAGTGCATTTAGACTATGATTATCCAAATTTGAATTCCTGAAGGAGAGCCAGTCAGTTAGTTAGTTCATCCGTTGGAAGAAGAGATAGTGCATTTAGACTATGATTATCCAAATTTGAATTCCTGAAGGAGAGCCAGTCAGTTGGTTAGTTCATCCGTTGGAAGAAGAGATAGTGCATTTAGACTATGATTATCCAAATTTGAATTCATGAAGGAGAGCCAGTCAGTTGGTTAGTTCATCCGTTGGAAGAAGAGATAGTGCATTTAGACTATGATTATCCAAATTTGAATTCATGAAGGAGAGCCAGTCAGTTGGTTAGTTCATCCGTTGGAAGAAGAGATAGTGCATTTAGACTATGATTATCCAAATTTGAATTCCTGAAGGAGAGCCAGTCAGTTGGTTAGTTCATCCGTTGGAAGAAGAGATAGTGCATTTAGACTATGATTATCCAAATTTGAATTCCTGAAGGAGAGCCAGTCAGTTAGTTAGTTCATCCGTTGGAAGAAGAGATAGTGCATTTAGACTATGATTATCCAAATTTGAATTCCTGAAGGAGAGCCAGTCAGTTGGTTAGTTCATCCGTTGGAAGAAGAGATAGTGCATTTAGACTATGATTATCCAAATTTGAATTCCTGAAGGAGAGCCAGTCAGTTAGTTAGTTCATCCGTTGGAAGAAGAGATAGTGCATTTAGACTATGATTATCCAAATTTGAATTCCTAAAGGAGAGCCAGTCAGTTGGTTAGTTCATCCGTTGGAAGAAGAGATAGTGCATTTAGACTATGATTATCCAAATTTGAATTCCTGAAGGAGAGCCAGTCAGTTGGTTAGTTCATCCGTTGGAAGAAGGGATAGTGCTTTTAGACTATGATTATCCAAATTTGAATTCCTGAAGGAGAGCCAGTCAGTTGGTTAGTTCATCCGTTGGAAGAAGGGATAGTGCATTTAGACTATGATTATCCAAATTTGAATTCCTGAAGAAGAGCCAGTCAATTGGTCAGTTCATCTGGTATAAGAAGGGATAGTGCATTTAGACTATGATTATCCAAATTTGAATTCCTGAAGGAGAGCCAGTCAGTTGGTTAGTTCATCTGGTATAAGAAGGGATAGTGCATTTAGACTATGATTATCCAAATTTGAATTCATGAAGGAGAGCCAGTCAGTTGGTTAGTTCATCCGTTGGAAGAAGGGATAGTGCCTTTAGACTATGATTATCCAAATTTGAATTCCTGAAGGAGAGCCAGTCAGTTGGTTAGTTCATCCGTTGGAAGAAGGGATAATGCATTTAGAATATGATTATCCAAATTTGAATTCCTGAGGGAGAGCCAGTCAGTTGGTTAGTTCATCCGTTGAAAGAAGGGATAATGCATTTAGACTATGATTATCCAAATTTGAATTCCTGAAGGAGAGCCAGTCAGTTAGTAAGTTCATCCGTTGGAAGAAGGGATGGTGCCTTTAGACTATGATTATCCAAATTTGAATTCCTGAAGGAGAGCCAGTCAGTTGGTTAGTTCATCCGTTTAAAGAAGGGATAATGCATTTAGACTATGATTATCCAAATTTGAATTCCTGAAGGAGAGCCAGTCAGTTGGTTAGTTCATCCGTTGAAAGAAGGGATAGTGCATTTAGACTATGATTATCCAAATTTGAATTCCTGAAGGAGAGCCAGTCAGTTGGTTAGTTCATCCGTTGGAAGGAGAGATAGTGCATTTAGACTATGATTATCCAAATTTGAATTCCTGAAGGAGAGCCAGTCAGTTGGTTAGTTCATCCGTTGGAAGAAGAGATAGTGCATTTAGACTATGATTATCCAAATTTGAATTCATGAAGGAGAGCCAGTCAGTTGGTTAGTTCATCCGTTGGAAGAAGAGATAGTGCATTTAGACTATGATTATCCAAATTTGAATTCCTGAAGGAGAGCCAGTCAGTTGGTTAGTTCATCCGTTGGAAGAAGAGATAGTGCATTTAGACTATGATTATCCAAATTATAATTCCTGAAGGAGAGCCAGTCAGTTTGTTAGTTCATCCGTTGGAAGAAGAGATAGTGCATTTAGACTATGATTATCCAAATTTGAATTCCTGAAGGAGAGCCAGTCAGTTGGTTAGTTCATCCGTTGGAAGAAGAGATAGTGCCTTTAGACTATGATTATCCAAATTTGAATTCCTGAAGGAGAGCCAGTCAGTTGGTTAGTTAATCCGTTGGAATGAGAAGAGATAGTGCATTTAGACTATGATTATCCAAATTTGAATTCCTGAAGGAGAGCCTGTCAGTTGGTCAGTTCATCCGTTGGAAGAAGAGATAGTGCATTTAGACTATGATTATCCAAATTTGAATTCCTGAAGGAGAGCCAGTCAGTTGGTTAGTTCATCCGTTGGAAGAAGAGATAGTGCATTTAGACTATTATTATCCAAATTTGAATTCCTGAAGGAGAGCCAGTCAGTTGGTTAGTTCATCCGTTGGAAGAAGAGATAGTGCATTTAGACTATGATTATCCAAATTTGAATTCATGAAGGAGAGCCAGTCAGTTGGTCAGTTCATCCGTTGAAAGAAGGGATAGTGCATTTAGACTATGATTATCCAAATTTGAATTCATGAAGGAGAGCCAGTCAGTTGGTTAGTTCATCCGTTGGAAGAAGAGATAGTGCATTTAGACTATGATTATCCAAATTTGAATTCCTGAAGGAGAGCCAGTCAGTTGGTTAGTTCATCCGTTGAAAGAAGGGATAGTGCATTTAGACTATGATTATCAAAATTTGAATTCATGAAGGAGAGCCAGTCAGTTGGTTTGTTCATCCGTTGGAAGAAGAGATAGTGCATTTAGACTATGATTATCCAAATTTGAATTCATGAAGGAGAGCCAGTCAGTTGGTTAGTTCATCCGTTGGAAGAAGAGATAGTGCATTTAGACTATGATTATCCAAATTTGAATTCATGAAGGAGAGCCAGTCAGTTGGTTAGTTCATCCGTTGGAAGAAGAGATAGTGCATTTAGACTATGATTATCCAAATTTGAATTCCTGAAGGAGAGCCAGTCAGTTAGTTAGTTCATCCGTTGGAAGAAGAGATAGTGCATTTAGACTATGATTATCCAAATTTGAATTCCTGAAGGAGAGCCAGTCAGTTGGTTAGTTCATCCGTTGGAAGAAGAGATAGTGCATTTAGACTATGATTATCCAAATTTGAATTCATGAAGGAGAGCCAGTCAGTTGGTTAGTTCATCCGTTGGAAGAAGAGATAGTGCATTTAGACTATGATTATCCAAATTTGAATTCATGAAGGAGAGCCAGTCAGTTGGTTAGTTCATCCGTTGGAAGAAGAGATAGTGCATTTAGACAATGATTATCCAAATTTGAATTCCTGAAGGAGAGCCAGTCAGTTGGTTAGTTCATCCGTTGAAAGAAGGGATAGTGCATTTAGACTATGATTATCAAAATTTGAATTCATGAAGGAGAGCCAGTCAGTTGGTTTGTTCATCCGTTGGAAGAAGAGATAGTGCATTTAGACTATGATTATCCAAATTTGAATTCATGAAGGAGAGCCAGTCAGTTGGTTAGTTCATCCGTTGGAAGAAGAGATAGTGCATTTAGACTATGATTATCCAAATTTGAATTCATGAAGGAGAGCCAGTCAGTTGGTTAGTTCATCCGTTGGAAGAAGAGATAGTGCATTTAGACTATGATTATCCAAATTTGAATTCCTGAAGGAGAGCCAGTCAGTTGGTTAGTTCATCCGTTGGAAGAAGAGATAGTGCATTTAGACTATGATTATCCAAATTTGAATTCATGAAGGAGAGCCAGTCAGTTGGTTAGTTCATCCGTTGGAAGAAGAGATAGTGCATTTAGACTATGATTATCCAAATTTGAATTCATGAAGGAGAGCCAGTCAGTTGGTTAGTTCATCCGTTGGAAGAAGAGATAGTGCATTTAGACAATGATTATCCAAATTTGAATTCCTGAAGGAGAGCCAGTCAGTTGGTTAGTTCATCCGTTGGAAGAAGAGATAGTGCATTTAGACTATGATTATCCAAATTTGAATTCCTGAAGGAGAGCCAGTCAGTTGGTTAGTTCATCCGTTGGAAGAAGAGATAGTGCATTTAGACTATGATTATCCAAATTTTAATTCCTGAAGGAGAGCCAGTCAGTTGGTTAGTTCATCCGTTGGAAGAAGGGATAGTGCTTTTAGACTATGATTATCCAAATTTGAATTCCTGAAGGAGAGCCAGTCAGTTGGTTAGTTCATCCGTTGGAAGAAGGGATAGTGCATTTAGACTATGATTATCCAAATTTGAATTCCTGAAGAAGAGCCAGTCAGTTGGTGAGTTCATCTGGTATAAGAAGGGATAGTGCATTTAGACTATGATTATCCAAATTTGAATTCCTGAAGGAGAGCCAGTCAGTTGGTTAGTTCATCTGGTATAAGAAGGGATAGTGCTTTTAGACTATGATTATCCAAATTTGAATTCCTGAAGGAGAGCCAGTCAGTTGGTTAGTTCATCCGTTGAAAGAAGAGATAGTGCATTTAGACTATGATTATCCAAATTTGAATTCCTGAAGGAGAGCCAGTCAGTTGGTTAGTTCATCCGTTGGAAGAAGGGATAGTGCCTTTAGACTATGATTATCCAAATTTGAATTCCTGAAGGAGAGCCAGTCAGTTGGTTAGTTCATCCGTTGGAAGAAGGGATAATGCATTTAGAATATGATTATCCAAATTTGAATTCCTGAGGGAGAGCCAGTCAGTTGGTTAGTTCATCCGTTGAAAGAAGGGATAATGCATTTAGACTATGATTATCCAAATTTGAATTCCTGAAGGAGAGCCAGTCAGGTAGTAAGTTCATCCGTTGGAAGAAGGGATGGTGCCTTTAGACTATGATTATCCAAATTTGAATTCCTGAAGGAGAGCCAGTCAGTTGGTTAGTTCATCCGTTGAAAGAAGGGATAATGCATTTAGACTATGATTATCCAAATTTGAATTCCTGAAGGAGAGCCAGTCAGTTGGTTAGTTCATCCGTTGAAAGAAGGGATAGTGCATTTAGACTATGATTATCAAAATTTGAATTCATGAAGGAGAGCCAGTCAGTTGGTTAGTTCATCCGTTGGAAGGAGAGATAGTGCATTTAGACTATGATTATCCAAATTTGAATTCCTGAAGAAGAGCCAGTCAGTTGGTTAGTTCATCCGTTGGAAGAAGGGATAGAGCATTTAGACTATGATTATCCAAATTTGAATTCCTGAAGGAGAGCTAGTCAGTTGGTTAAGTCATCCGTTGGAAGAAGGGATAGAGCATTTAGACTATGATTATCCAAATTTGAATTCATGAAGGAGAGCCAGTCAGTTGGTTAGTTCATCCGTTGGAAGAAGGCATAGTGCCTTTAGACTATGATTATCCAAATTTGAATTCATGAAGGAGAGCCAGTCAGTTGGTTAGTTCATCCGTTGGAAGAAGGGATAGAGCATTTAGACTATGATTATCCAAATTTGAATTCCTGAAGGAGAGCCAGTCAGTTGGTTAGTTCATCCGTTGAAAGAAGGGATAGTGCATTTAGACTATGATTATCCAAATTTGAATTCATGAAGGAGAGCCAGTCAGTTGGTTAGTTCATCCGTTGGAAGAAGGGATAGTGCATTTAGACTATGATTATCCAAATTTGAATTCCTCAAGGAGAGCCAGTCAGTTGGTTAGTTCATCCGTTGGAAGAAGGGATAGAGCATTTAGACTATGATTATCCAAATTTGAATTCCTGAAGGAGAGCCAGTCAGTTGGTTAGTTCATCCGTTGGAAGAAGGGATAGAGCATTTAGACTATGATTATCCAAATTTGAATTCCTGAAGGAGAGCCAGTCAGTTGGTTAGTTCATCCGTTGAAAGAAGGGATAGTGCATTTAGACTATGATTATCAAAATTTGAATTCATGAAGGAGAGCCAGTCAGTTGGTTAGTTCATCCGTTGGAAGGAGAGATAGTGCATTTAGACTATGATTATCCAAATTTGAATTCCTGAAGAAGAGCCAGTCAGTTGGTTAGTTCATCCGTTGGAAGAAGGGATAGAGCATTTAGACTATGATTATCCAAATTTGAATTCCTGAAGGAGAGCCAGTCAGTTGGTTAGTTCATCCGTTCGAAGAAGGGATAGTGCCTTTAGACTATGATTATCCAAATTTGAATTCCTGAAGGAGAGCCAGTCAGTTGGTTAGTTCATCCGTTGGAAGAAGGGATAGAGCATTTAGACTATGATTATCCAAATTTGAATTCCTGAAGGAGAGCCAGTCAGTTGGTTAGTTCATCCGTTGGAAGAAGGGATAGAGCATTTAGACTATGATTATCCAAATTTGAATTCCTGAAGGAGAGCCAGTCAGTTGGTTAGTTCATCCGTTGGAAGAAGGGATAGAGCATTTAGACTATGATTATCCAAATTTGAATTCCTGAAGGAGAGCCAGTCAGTTGGTTAGTTCATCCGTTGGAAGAAGGGATAGAGCATTTAGACTATGATTATCCAAATTTGAATTCCTGAAGGAGAGCCAGTCAGTTGGTTAGTTCATCCGTTGGAAGAAGGGATAGAGCATTTAGACTATGATTATCCAAATTTGAATTCCTGAAGGAGAGCCAGTCAGTTGGTTAGTTCATCCGTTGGAAGAAGGGATAGAGCATTTAGACTATGATTATCCAAATTTGAATTCATGAAGGAGAGCCAGTCAGTTGGTTAGTTCATCCGTTGGAAGAAGGCATAGTGCCTTTAGACTATGATTATCCAAATTTGAATTCCTGAAGGAGAGCCAGTCAGTTGGTTAGTTCATCCGTTGGAAGAAGGGATAGAGCATTTAGACTATGATTATCCAAATTTGAATTCCTGAAGGAGAGCCAGTCAGTTGGTTAGTTCATCCGTTGGAAGAAGGGATAGAGCATTTAGACTATGATTATCCAAATTTGAATTCATGAAGGAGAGCCAGTCAGTTGGTTAGTTCATCCGTTGGAAGAAGGGATAGAGCATTTAGACTATGATTATCCAAATTTGAATTCATGAAGGAGAGCCAGTCAGTTGGTTAGTTCATCCGTTGGAAGAAGGCATAGTGCCTTTAGACTATGATTATCCAAATTTGAATTCATGAAGGAGAGCCAGTCAGTTGGTTAGTTCATCCGTTGGAAGAAGGGATAGAGCATTTAGACTATGATTATCCAAATTTGAATTCATGAAGGAGAGCCAGTCAGTTGGTTAGTTCATCCGTTGGAAGAAGGGATAGAGCATTTAGACTATGATTATCCAAATTTGAATTCATGAAGGAGAGCCAGTCAGTTGGTTAGTTCATCCGTTGGAAGAAGGCATAGTGCCTTTAGACTATGATTATCCAAATTTGAATTCCTGAAGGAGAGCCAGTCAGTTGGTTAGTTCATCCGTTGGAAGAAGGGATAGAGCATTTAGACTATGATTATCCAAATTTGAATTCCTGAAGGAGAGCCAGTCAGTTGGTTAGTTCATCCGTTGGAAGAAGGGATAGAGCATTTAGACTATGATTATCCAAATTTGAATTCCTGAAGGAGAGCCAGTCAGTTGGTTAGTTCATCCGTTGGAAGAAGGGATAGAGCATTTAGACTATGATTATCCAAATTTGAATTCATGAAGGAGAGCCAGTCAGTTGGTTAGTTCATCCGTTGGAAGAAGGGATAGAGCATTTAGACTATGATTATCCAAATTTGAATTCATGAAGGAGAGCCAGTCAGTTGGTTAGTTCATCCGTTGGAAGAAGGCATAGTGCCTTTAGACTATGATTATCCAAATTTGAATTCCTGAAGGAGAGCCAGTCAGTTGGTTAGTTCATCCGTTGGAAGAAGGGATAGAGCATTTAGACTATGATTATCCAAATTTGAATTCCTGAAGGAGAGCCAGTCAGTTGGTTAGTTCATCCGTTGGAAGAAGGGATAGAGCATTTAGACTATGATTATCCAAATTTGAATTCATGAAGGAGAGCCAGTCAGTTGGTTAGTTCATCCGTTGGAAGAAGGGATAGAGCATTTAGACTATGATTATCCAAATTTGAATTCCTGAAGGAGAGCCAGTCAGTTGGTTAGTTCATCCGTTGGAAGAAGGGATAGAGCATTTAGACTATGATTATCCAAATTTGAATTCATGAAGGAGAGCCAGTCAGTTGGTTAGTTCATCCGTTGGAAGAAGGGATAGAGCATTTAGACTATGATTATCCAAATTTGAATTCATGAAGGAGAGCCAGTCAGTTGGTTAGTTCATCCGTTGGAAGAAGGCATAGTGCCTTTAGACTATGATTATCCAAATTTGAATTCCTGAAGGAGAGCCAGTCAGTTGGTTAGTTCATCCGTTGGAAGAAGGGATAGTGCCTTTAGACTATGATTATCCAAATTTGAATTCCTGAAGGAGAGCAAGTCAGTTGGTTAGTTCATCCGTTGGAAGAAGGCATAGTGCCTTTAGACTATGATTATCCAAATTTTAATTCCTGAAGGAGAGCCAGTCAGTTGGTTAGTTCATCCGTTGGAAGAAGGGATAGAGCATTTAGACTATGATTATCCAAATTTGAATTCCTGAAGGAGAGCCAGTCAGTTGGTTAGTTCATCCGTTGGAAGAAGGGATAGAGCATTTAGACTATGATTATCCAAATTTGAATTCCTGAAGGAGAGCCAGTCAGTTGGTTAGTTCATCCGTTGGAAGAAGGGATAGAGCATTTAGACTATGATTATCCAAATTTGAATTCATGAAGGAGAGCCAGTCAGTTGGTTAGTTCATCCGTTGGAAGAAGGGATAGAGCATTTAGACTATGATTATCCAAATTTGAATTCCTGAAGGAGAGCCAGTCAGTTGGTTAGTTCATCCGTTGGAAGAAGGCATAGTGCCTTTAGACTATGATTATCCAAATTTGAATTCATGAAGGAGAGCCAGTCAGTTGGTTAGTTCATCCGTTGGAAGAAGGGATAGAGCATTTAGACTATGATTATCCAAATTTGAATTCATGAAGGAGAGCCAGTCAGTTGGTTAGTTCATCCGTTGGAAGAAGGGATAGAGCATTTAGACTATGATTATCCAAATTTGAATTCCTGAAGGAGAGCCAGTCAGTTGGTTAGTTCATCCGTTGGAAGAAGGGATAGAGCATTTAGACTATGATTATCCAAATTTGAATTCATGAAGGAGAGCCAGTCAGTTGGTTAGTTCATCCGTTGGAAGAAGGCATAGTGCCTTTAGACTATGATTATCCAAATTTGAATTCATGAAGGAGAGCCAGTCAGTTGGTTAGTTCATCCGTTGGAAGAAGGGATAGAGCATTTAGACTATGATTATCCAAATTTGAATTCATGAAGGAGAGCCAGTCAGTTGGTTAGTTCATCCGTTGGAAGAAGGGATAGAGCATTTAGACTATGATTATCCAAATTTGAATTCATGAAGGAGAGCCAGTCAGTTGGTTAGTTCATCCGTTGGAAGAAGGCATAGTGCCTTTAGACTATGATTATCCAAATTTGAATTCCTGAAGGAGAGCCAGTCAGTTGGTTAGTTCATCCGTTGGAAGAAGGGATAGAGCATTTAGACTATGATTATCCAAATTTGAATTCCTGAAGGAGAGCCAGTCAGTTGGTTAGTTCATCCGTTGGAAGAAGGGATAGAGCATTTAGACTATGATTATCAAAATTTGAATTCCTGAAGGAGAGCCAGTCAGTTGGTTAGTTCATCCGTTGGAAGAAGGGATAGAGCATTTAGACTATGATTATCCAAATTTGAATTCATGAAGGAGAGCCAGTCAGTTGGTTAGTTCATCCGTTGGAAGAAGGCATAGTGCCTTTAGACTATGATTATCCAAATTTGAATTCCTGAAGGAGAGCCAGTCAGTTGGTTAGTTCATCCGTTGGAAGAAGGGATAGAGCATTTAGACTATGATTATCCAAATTTGAATTCCTGAAGGAGAGCCAGTCAGTTGGTTAGTTCATCCGTTGGAAGAAGGGATAGAGCATTTAGACTATGATTATCAAAATTTGAATTCCTGAAGGAGAGCCAGTTAGTTGGTCAGTTCATCCGTTGGAAGAAGGGATAGTGCCTTTAGACTATGATTATCCAAATTTGAATTCCTGAAGGAGAGCCAGTCAGTTGGTTAGTTCATCCGTTGGAAGAAGGGATAGTGCCTTTAGACTATGATTATCCAAATTTGAATTCCTGAAGGAGAGCCAGTCAGTTGGTTAGTTCATCCGTTGGAAGAAGGGATAGAGCATTTAGACTATGATTATCCAAATTTGAATTCCTGAAGGAGAGCCAGTCAGTTGGTTAGTTCATCCGTTGGAAGAAGGGATAGTGCATTTAGACTATGATTATCCAAATTTGAATTCCTGAAGGAGAGCCAGTCAGTTGGTAAGTTCATCCGTTGGAAGAAGGGATAGAGCATTTAGACTATGATTATCCAAATTTGAATTCCTGAAGGAGAGCCAGTCAGTTGGTTAGTTCATCCGTTGGAAGAAGGGATAGTGCCTTTAGACTATGATTATCCAAATTTGAATTCCTGAAGGAGAGCCAGTCAGTTGGTTAGTTCATCCGTTGGAAGAAGGGATAGAGCATTTAGACTATGATTATCCAAATTTGAATTCCTGAAGGAGAGCCAGTCAGTTGGTTAGTTCATCCGTTGGAAGAAGGGATAGTGCCTTTAGACTATGATTATCCAAATTTGAATTCCTGAAGGAGAGCCAGTCAGTTGGTTAGTTCATCCGTTGGAAGAAGGGATAGAGCATTTAGACTATGATTATCCAAATTTGAATTCCTGAAGGAGAGCCAGTCAGTTGGTTAGTTCATCCGTTGGAAGAAGGGATAGTGCCTTTAGACTATGATTATCCAAATTTGAATTCCTGAAGGAGAGCCAGTCAGTTGGTTAGTTCATCCGTTGGAAGAAGGGATAGAGCATTTAGACTATGATTATCCAAATTTGAATTCCTGAAGGAGAGCCAGTCAGTTGGTTAGTTCATCCGTTGGAAGAAGGGATAGAGCATTTAGACTATGATTATCCAAATTTGAATTCCTGAAGGAGAGCCAGTCAGTTGGTTAGTTCATCCGTTGGAAGAAGGGATAGAGCATTTAGACTATGATTATCCAAATTTGAATTCATGAAGGAGAGCCAGTCAGTTGGTTAGTTCATCCGTTGGAAGAAGGGATAGAGCATTTAGACTATGATTATCCAAATTTGAATTCCTGAAGGAGAGCCAGTCAGTTGGTTAGTTCATCCGTTGGAAGAAGGGATAGAGCATTTAGACTATGATTATCCAAATTTGAATTCCTGAAGGAGAGCCAGTCAGTTGGTTAGTTCATCCGTTGGAAGAAGGGATAGAGCATTTAGACTATGATTATCCAAATTTGAATTCCTGAAGGAGAGCCAGTCAGTTGGTTAGTTCATCCGTTGGAAGAAGGGATAGAGCATTTAGACTATGATTATCCAAATTTGAATTCATGAAGGAGAGCCAGTCAGTTGGTTAGTTCATCCGTTGGAAGAAGGGATAGTGCTTTTAGACTATGATTATCCAAATTTGAATTCCTGAAGGAGAGCCAGTCAGTTGGTTAGTTCATCCGTTGGAAGAAGGGATAGTGCTTTTAGACTATGATTATCCAAATTTGAATTCCTGAAGGAGAGCCAGTCAGTTGGTTAGTTCATCCGTTGGAAGAAGGGATAGTGCTTTTAGACTATGATTATCCAAATTTGAATTCCTGAAGGAGAGCCAGTCAGTTGGTTAGTTCATCCGTTGGAAGAAGGGATAGTGCTTTTAGACTATGATTATCCAAATTTGAATTCCTGAAGGAGAGCCAGTCAGTTGGTTAGTTCATCCGTTGGAAGAAGGGATAGAGCATTTAGACTATGATTATCCAAATTTGAATTCCTGAAGGAGAGCCAGTCAGTTGGTTAGTTCATCCGTTGGAAGAAGGGATAGTGCTTTTAGACTATGATTATCCAAATTTGAATTCCTGAAGGAGAGCCAGTCAGTTGGTTAGTTCATCCGTTGGAAGAAGAGATAGTGCATTTAGACTATGATTATCCAAATTTGAATTCCTGAAGGAGAGCCAGTCAGTTGGTTAGTTCATCCGTTGGAAGAAGAGATAGTGCATTTAGACTATGATTATCCAAATTTGAATTCCTGAAGGAGAGCCAGTCAGTTGGTTAGTTCATCCGTTGAAAGAAGGGATAGAGCATTTAGACTATGATTATCAAAATTTGAATTCCTGAAGGAGAGCCAGTCAGTTGGTTAGTTCATCCGTTGGAAGAAGGGATAGTGCATTTAGACTATGATTATCAAAATTTGAATTCCTGAAGGAGAGCCAGTCAGTTGGTTAGTTCATCCGTTGGAAGAAGAGATAGTGCATTTAGACTATGATTATCAAAATTTGAATTCCTGAAGGAGAGCCAGTCAGTTGGTTAGTTCATCCGTTGAAAGAAGGGATAGAGCATTTAGACTATGATTATCAAAATTTGAATTCCTGAAGGAGAGCCAGTCAGTTGGTTAGTTCATCCGTTGGAAGAAGAGATAGTGCATTTAGACTATGATTATCAAAATTTGAATTCCTGAAGGAGAGCCAGTCAGTTGGTTAGTTCATCCGTTGGAAGAAGGGATAGTGCATTTAGACTATGATTATCCAAATTTGAATTCCTGAAGGAGAGCCAGTCAGTTGGTTAGTTCATCCGTTGAAAGAAGGGATAGTGCATTTAGACTATGATTATCCAAATTTGAATTCCTGAGGGAGAGCCAGTCAGTTGGTTAGTTCATCCGTTGGAAGAAGGGATAGTGCATTTAGACTATGATTATCCAAATTTGAATTCCTGAAGGAGAGCCAGTCAGTTGGTTAGTTCATCCGTTGAAAGAAGGGATAGAGCATTTAGACTATGATTATCAAAATTTGAATTCCTGAAGGAGAGCCAGTCAGTTGGTTAGTTCATCCGTTGGAAGAAGAGATAGTGCATTTAGACTATGATTATCAAAATTTGAAATCCTGAAGGAGAGCCAGTCAGTTGGTTAGTTCATCCGTTGGAAGAAGGGATAGTGCATTTAGACTATGATTATCAAAATTTGAATTCCTGAAGGAGAGCCAGTCAGTTGGTTAGTTCATCCGTTGAAAGAAGGGATAGTGCATTTAGACTATGATTATCCAAATTTGAATTCCTGAAGGAGAGCCAGTCAGTTGGTTAGTTCATCCGTTGAAAGAAGGGATAGTGCATTTAGACTATGATTATCCAAATTTGAATTCCTGAAGGAGAGCCAGTCAGTTGGTTAGTTCATCCGTTGAAAGAAGGGATAGTGCATTTAGACTATGATTATCAAAATTTGAATTCCTGAAGGAGAGCCAGTCAGTTGGTTAGTTCATCCGTTGGAAGAAGGGATAGAGCATTTAGACTATGATTATCAAAATTTGAATTCCTGAAGGAGAGCCAGTCAGTTGGTTAGTTCATCCGTTGGAAGAAGGGATAGAGCATTTAGACTATGATTATCCAAATTTGAATTCCTGAAGGAGAGCCAGTCAGTTGGTTAGTTCATCCGTTGGAAGAAGAGATAGTGCATTTAGACTATGATTATCAAAATTTGAATTCCTGAAGGAGAGCCAGTCAGTTGGTTAGTTCATCCGTTGGAAGAAGGGATAGTGCATTTAGACTATGATTATCCAAATTTGAATTCCTGAAGGAGAGCCAGTCAGTTGGTTAGTTCATCCGTTGGAAGAAGGGATAGAGCATTTAGACTATGATTATCAAAATTTGAATTCCTGAAGGAGAGCCAGTCAGTTGGTTAGTTCATCCGTTGAAAGAAGGGATAGAGCATTTAGACTATGATTATCAAAATTTGAATTCCTGAAGGAGAGCCAGTCAGTTGGTTAGTTCATCCGTTGGAAGAAGAGATAGTGCATTTAGACTATGATTATCAAAATTTGAAATCCTGAAGGAGAGCCAGTCAGTTGGTTAGTTCATCCGTTGGAAGAAGGGATAGTGCATTTAGACTATGATTATCCAAATTTGAATTCCTGAAGGAGAGCCAGTCAGTTGGTTAGTTCATCCGTTGAAAGAAGGGATAGTGCATTTAGACTATGATTATCCAAATTTGAATTCCTGAAGGAGAGCCAGTCAGTTGGTTAGTTCATCCGTTGGAAGAAGGGATAGAGCATTTAGACTATGATTATCAAAATTTGAATTCCTGAAGGAGAGCCAGTCAGTTGGTTAGTTCATCCGTTGAAAGAAGGGATAGAGCATTTAGACTATGATTATCAAAATTTGAATTCCTGAAGGAGAGCCAGTCAGTTGGTTAGTTCATCCGTTGGAAGAAGAGATAGTGCATTTAGACTATGATTATCCAAATTTGAATTCCTGAAGGAGAGCCAGTCAGTTGGTTAGTTCATCCGTTGGAAGAAGGGATAGAGCATTTAGACTATGATTATCAAAATTTGAATTCCTGAAGGAGAGCCAGTCAGTTGGTTAGTTCATCCGTTGGAAGAAGAGATAGTGCATTTAGACTATGATTATCCAAATTTGAATTCCTGAAGGAGAGCCAGTCAGTTGGTTAGTTCATCCGTTGAAAGAAGGGATAGTGCATTTAGACTATGATTATCAAAATTTGAATTCCTGAAGGAGAGCCAGTCAGTTGGTTAGTTCATCCGTTGGAAGAAGAGATAGTGCATTTAGACTATGATTATCCAAATTTGAATTCCTGAAGGAGAGCCAGTCAGTTGGTTAGTTCATCCGTTGGAAGAAGGGATAGAGCATTTAGACTATGATTATCAAAATTTGAATTCCTGAAGGAGAGCCAGTCAGTTGGTTAGTTCATCCGTTGGAAGAAGAGATAGTGCATTTAGACTATGATTATCCAAATTTGAATTCCTGAAGGAGAGCCAGTCAGTTGGTTAGTTCATCCGTTGAAAGAAGGGATAGAGCATTTAGACTATGATTATCCAAATTTGAATTCCTGAAGGAGAGCCAGTCAGTTGGTTAGTTCATCCGTTGAAAGAAGGGATAGTGCATTTAGACTATGATTATCAAAATTTGAATTCCTGAAGGAGAGCCAGTCAGTTGGTTAGTTCATCCGTTGGAAGAAGAGATAGTGCATTTAGACTATGATTATCAAAATTTGAATTCCTGAAGGAGAGCCAGTCAGTTGGTTAGTTCATCCGTTGGAAGAAGGGATAGTGCATTTAGACTATGATTATCCAAATTTGAATTCCTGAAGGAGAGCCAGTCAGTTGGTTAGTTCATCCGTTGAAAGAAGGGATAGTGCATTTAGACTATGATTATCAAAATTTGAATTCCTGAAGGAGAGCCAGTCAGTTGGTTAGTTCATCCGTTGGAAGAAGGGATAGAGCATTTAGACTATGATTATCAAAATTTGAATTCCTGAAGGAGAGCCAGTCAGTTGGTTAGTTCATCCGTTGAAAGAAGGGATAGAGCATTTAGACTATGATTATCAAAATTTGAATTCCTGAAGGAGAGCCAGTCAGTTGGTTAGTTCATCCGTTGGAAGAAGGGATAGTGCTTTTAGACTATGATTATCCAAATTTGAATTCCTGAAGGAGAGCCAGTCAGTTGGTTAGTTCATCCGTTGGAAGAAGGGATAGAGCATTTAGACTATGATTATCCAAATTTGAATTCATGAAGGAGAGCCAGTCAGTTGGTTAGTTCATCCGTTGGAAGAAGGGATAGTGCTTTTAGACTATGATTATCCAAATTTGAATTCCTGAAGGAGAGCCAGTCAGTTGGTTAGTTCATCCGTTGGAAGAAGGGATAGAGCATTTAGACTATGATTATCCAAATTTGAATTCCTGAAGGAGAGCCAGTCAGTTGGTCAGTTCATCCGTTGGAAGAAGAGATAGTGCATTTAGACTATGATTATCAAAATTTGAATTCCTGAAGGAGAGCCAGTCAGTTGGTCAGTTCATCCGTTGGAAGAAGAGATAGTGCATTTAGACTATGATTATCCAAATTTGAATTCCTGAAGGAGAGCCAGTCAGTTGGTTAGTTCATCCGTTGAAAGAAGGGATAGAGCATTTAGACTATGATTATCAAAATTTGAATTCCTGAAGGAGAGCCAGTCAGTTGGTTAGTTCATCCGTTGGAAGAAGGGATAGTGATTTTAGACTATGATTATCCAAATTTGAATTCCTGAAGGAGAGCCAGTCAGTTGGTTAGTTCATCCGTTGGAAGAAGAGATAGTGCATTTAGACTATGATTATCAAAATTTGAATTCCTGAAGGAGAGCCAGTCAGTTGGTTAGTTCATCCGTTGGAAGAAGGGATAGTGCATTTAGACTATGATTATCCAAATTTGAATTCCTGAAGGAGAGCCAGTCAGTTGGTTAGTTCATCCGTTGGAAGAAGGGATAGAGCATTTAGACTATGATTATCAAAATTTGAATTCCTGAAGGAGAGCCAGTCAGTTGGTCAGTTCATCCGTTGGAAGAAGAGATAGTGCATTTAGACTATGATTATCCAAATTTGAATTCCTGAAGGAGAGCCAGTCAGTTGGTTAGTTCATCCGTTGGAAGAAGGGATAGTGCTTTTAGACTATGATTATCCAAATTTGAATTCCTGAAGGAGAGCCAGTCAGTTGGTTAGTTCATCCGTTGGAAGAAGGGATAGAGCATTTAGACTATGATTATCCAAATTTGAATTCCTGAAGGAGAGCCAGTCAGTTGGTTAGTTCATCCGTTGGAAGAAGGGATAGTGCTTTTAGACTATGATTATCCAAATTTGAATTCCTGAAGGAGAGCCAGTCAGTTGGTTAGTTCATCCGTTGGAAGAAGGGATAGAGCATTTAGACTATGATTATCCAAATTTGAATTCATGAAGGAGAGCCAGTCAGTTGGTTAGTTCATCCGTTGGAAGAAGGGATAGTGCTTTTAGACTATGATTATCCAAATTTGAATTCCTGAAGGAGAGCCAGTCAGTTGGTTAGTTCATCCGTTGGAAGAAGGGATAGAGCATTTAGACTATGATTATCCAAATTTGAATTCATGAAGGAGAGCCAGTCAGTTGGTTAGTTCATCCGTTGGAAGAAGGGATAGTGCTTTTAGACTATGATTATCCAAATTTGAATTCCTGAAGGAGAGCCAGTCAGTTGGTTAGTTCATCCGTTGGAAGAAGGGATAGTGCTTTTAGACTATGATTATCCAAATTTGAATTCCTGAAGGAGAGCCAGTCAGTTGGTTAGTTCATCCGTTGGAAGAAGGGATAGTGCTTTTAGACTATGATTATCCAAATTTGAATTCCTGAAGGAGAGCCAGTCAGTTGGTTAGTTCATCCGTTGGAAGAAGGGATAGAGCATTTAGACTATGATTATCCAAATTTGAATTCATGAAGGAGAGCCAGTCAGTTGGTTAGTTCATCCGTTGGAAGAAGGGATAGTGCTTTTAGACTATGATTATCCAAATTTGAATTCCTGAAGGAGAGCCAGTCAGTTGGTTAGTTCATCCGTTGGAAGAAGGGATAGAGCATTTAGACTATGATTATCCAAATTTGAATTCATGAAGGAGAGCCAGTCAGTTGGTTAGTTCATCCGTTGGAAGAAGGGATAGTGCTTTTAGACTATGATTATCCAAATTTGAATTCCTGAAGGAGAGCCAGTCAGTTGGTTAGTTCATCCGTTGGAAGAAGGGATAGTGCTTTTAGACTATGATTATCCAAATTTGAATTCCTGAAGGAGAGCCAGTCAGTTGGTTAGTTCATCCGTTGGAAGAAGGGATAGTGCTTTTAGACTATGATTATCCAAATTTGAATTCCTGAAGGAGAGCCAGTCAGTTGGTTAGTTCATCCGTTGAAAGAAGGGATAGAGCATTTAGACTATGATTATCCAAATTTGAATTCCTGAAGGAGAGCCAGTCAGTTGGTTAGTTCATCCGTTGGAAGAAGGGATAGTGCTTTTAGACTATGATTATCCAAATTTGAATTCCTGAAGGAGAGCCAGTCAGTTGGTTAGTTCATCCGTTGGAAGAAGGGATAGAGCATTTAGACTATGATTATCCAAATTTGAATTCATGAAGGAGAGCCAGTCAGTTGGTTAGTTCATCCGTTGGAAGAAGGGATAGTGCTTTTAGACTATGATTATCCAAATTTGAATTCCTGAAGGAGAGCCAGTCAGTTGGTTAGTTCATCCGTTGGAAGAAGGGATAGAGCATTTAGACTATGATTATCCAAATTTGAATTCATGAAGGAGAGCCAGTCAGTTGGTTAGTTCATCCGTTGGAAGAAGGGATAGTGCTTTTAGACTATGATTATCCAAATTTGAATTCCTGAAGGAGAGCCAGTCAGTTGGTTAGTTCATCCGTTGGAAGAAGGGATAGTGCTTTTAGACTATGATTATCCAAATTTGAATTCCTGAAGGAGAGCCAGTCAGTTGGTTAGTTCATCCGTTGGAAGAAGGGATAGTGCTTTTAGACTATGATTATCCAAATTTGAATTCCTGAAGGAGAGCCAGTCAGTTGGTTAGTTCATCCGTTGGAAGAAGGGATAGAGCATTTAGACTATGATTATCCAAATTTGAATTCATGAAGGAGAGCCAGTCAGTTGGTTAGTTCATCCGTTGGAAGAAGGGATAGTGCTTTTAGACTATGATTATCCAAATTTGAATTCCTGAAGGAGAGCCAGTCAGTTGGTTAGTTCATCCGTTGGAAGAAGGGATAGAGCATTTAGACTATGATTATCCAAATTTGAATTCATGAAGGAGAGCCAGTCAGTTGGTTAGTTCATCCGTTGGAAGAAGGGATAGTGCTTTTAGACTATGATTATCCAAATTTGAATTCCTGAAGGAGAGCCAGTCAGTTGGTTAGTTCATCCGTTGGAAGAAGGGATAGTGCTTTTAGACTATGATTATCCAAATTTTAATTCCTGAAGGAGAGCCAGTCAGTTGGTTAGTTCATCCGTTGGAAGAAGGGATAGTGCTTTTAGACTATGATTATCCAAATTTGAATTCCTGAAGGAGAGCCAGTCAGTTGGTTAGTTCATCCGTTGGAAGAAGGGATAGAGCATTTAGACTATGATTATCCAAATTTGAATTCCTGAAGGAGAGCCAGTCAGTTGGTTAGTTCATCCGTTGGAAGAAGGGATAGTGCTTTTAGACTATGATTATCCAAATTTGAATTCCTGAAGGAGAGCCAGTCAGTTGGTTAGTTCATCCGTTGGAAGAAGGGATAGTGCTTTTAGACTATGATTATCCAAATTTGAATTCCTGAAGGAGAGCCAGTCAGTTGGTTAGTTCATCCGTTGGAAGAAGGGATAGAGCATTTAGACTATGATTATCCAAATTTGAATTCCTGAAGGAGAGCCAGTCAGTTGGTTAGTTCATCCGTTGGAAGAAGGGATAGTGCTTTTAGACTATGATTATCCAAATTTGAATTCCTGAAGGAGAGCCAGTCAGTTGGTTAGTTCATCCGTTGGAAGAAGGGATAGAGCATTTAGACTATGATTATCCAAATTTGAATTCATGAAGGAGAGCCAGTCAGTTGGTTAGTTCATCCGTTGGAAGAAGGGATAGTGCTTTTAGACTATGATTATCCAAATTTGAATTCCTGAAGGAGAGCCAGTCAGTTGGTTAGTTCATCCGTTGGAAGAAGGGATAGTGCTTTTAGACTATGATTATCCAAATTTGAATTCCTGAAGGAGAGCCAGTCAGTTGGTTAGTTCATCCGTTGGAAGAAGGGATAGTGCTTTTAGACTATGATTATCCAAATTTGAATTCCTGAAGGAGAGCCAGTCAGTTGGTTAGTTCATCCGTTGGAAGAAGGGATAGTGCTTTTAGACTATGATTATCCAAATTTGAATTCCTGAAGGAGAGCCAGTCAGTTGGTTAGTTCATCCGTTGGAAGAAGGGATAGAGCATTTAGACTATGATTATCCAAATTTGAATTCCTGAAGGAGAGCCAGTCAGTTGGTTAGTTCATCCGTTGGAAGAAGGGATAGTGCTTTTAGACTATGATTATCCAAATTTGAATTCCTGAAGGAGAGCCAGTCAGTTGGTTAGTTCATCCGTTGGAAGAAGGGATAGAGCATTTAGACTATGATTATCCAAATTTGAATTCCTGAAGGAGAGCCAGTCAGTTGGTTAGTTCATCCGTTGGAAGAAGAGATAGTGCATTTAGACTATGATTATCCAAATTTGAATTCCTGAAGGAGAACCAGTCAGTTGGTTAGTTCATCCGTTGGAAGAAGAGATAGTGCATTTAGACTATGATTATCAAAATTTGAATTCCTGAAGGAGAGCCAGTCAGTTGGTTAGTTCATCCATTGGAAGAAGAGATAGTGCATTTAGACTATGATTATCCAAATTTGAATTCATGAAGGAGAGCCAGTCAGTTGGTTAGTTCATCCGTTGGAAGAAGAGATAGTGCATTTAGACTATGATTATCCAAATTTGAATTCCTGAAGGAGAGCCAGTCAGTTGGTTAGTTCATCCGTTGAAAGAAGGGATAGAGCATTTAGACTATGATTATCAAAATTTGAATTCCTGAAGGAGAGCCAGTCAGTTGGTTAGTTCATCCGTTGAAAGAAGGGATAGAGCATTTAGACTATGATTATCCAAATTTGAATTCCTGAAGGAGAGCCAGTCAGTTGGTTAGTTCATCCGTTGGAAGAAGAGATAGTGCATTTAGACTATGATTATCCAAATTTGAATTCCTGAAGGAGAGCCAGTCAGTTGGTTAGTTCATCCGTTGGAAGAAGGGATAGAGCATTTAGACTATGATTATCCAAATTTGAATTCCTGAAGGAGAGCCAGTCAGTTGGTTAGTTCATCCGTTGGAAGAAGAGATAGTGCATTTAGACTATGATTATCCAAATTTGAATTCCTGAAGGAGAGCCAGTCAGTTGGTTAGTTCATCCGTTGGAAGAAGGGATAGTGCTTTTAGACTATGATTATCCAAATTTGAATTCCTGAAGGAGAGCCAGTCAGTTGGTTAGTTCATCCATTGGAAGAAGAGATAGTGCATTTAGACTATGATTATCCAAATTTGAATTCATGAAGGAGAGCCAGTCAGTTGGTTAGTTCATCCGTTGGAAAAAGGGATAGAGCATTTAGACTATGATTATCCAAATTTGAATTCCTGAAGGAGAGCCAGTCAGTTGGTTAGTTCATCCGTTGGAAGAAGGGATAGTGCATTTAGACTATGATTATCCAAATTTGAATTCCTGAAGGAGAGCCAGTCAGTTGGTTAGTTCATCCATTGGAAGAAGAGATAGTGCATTTAGACTATGATTATCCAAATTTGAATTCATGAAGGAGAGCCAGTCAGTTGGTTAGTTCATCCGTTGGAAGAAGAGATAGTGCATTTAGACTATGATTATCCAAATTTGAATTCCTGAAGGAGAGCCAGTCAGTTGGTTAGTTCATCCGTTGAAAGAAGGGATAGAGCATTTAGACTATGATTATCCAAATTTGAATTCCTGAAGGAGAGCCAGTCAGTTGGTTAGTTCATCCATTGGAAGAAGGGATAGAGCATTTAGACTATGATTATCCAAATTTGAATTCCTGAAGGAGAGCCAGTCAGTTGGTTAGTTCATCCGTTGGAAGAAGAGATAGTGCATTTAGACTATGATTATCCAAATTTGAATTCCTGAAGGAGAGCCAGTCAGTTGGTTAGTTCATCCGTTGGAAGAAGGGATAGAGCATTTAGACTATGATTATCCAAATTTGAATTCCTGAAGGAGAGCCAGTCAGTTGGTTAGTTCATCCGTTGGAAGAAGGGATAGTGCTTTTAGACTATGATTATCCAAATTTGAATTCCTGAAGGAGAGCCAGTCAGTTGGTTAGTTCATCCATTGGAAGAAGAGATAGTGCATTTAGACTATGATTATCCAAATTTGAATTCATGAAGGAGAGCCAGTCAGTTGGTTAGTTCATCCGTTGGAAAAAGGGATAGAGCATTTAGACTATGATTATCCAAATTTGAATTCCTGAAGGAGAGCCAGTCAGTTGGTTAGTTCATCCGTTGGAAGAAGGGATAGAGCATTTAGACTATGATTATCCAAATTTGAATTCCTGAAGGAGAGCCAGTCAGTTGGTTAGTTCATCCGTTGGAAGAAGGGATAGTGCATTTAGACTATGATTATCCAAATTTGAATTCCTGAAGGAGAGCCAGTCAGTTGGTTAGTTCATCCGTTGGAAGAAGAGATAGTGCATTTAGACTATGATTATCCAAATTTGAATTCCTGAAGGAGAGCCAGTCAGTTGGTTAGTTCATCCGTTGGAAGAAGGGATAGTGCTTTTAGACTATGATTATCCAAATTTGAATTCCTGAAGGAGAGCCAGTCAGTTGGTTAGTTCATCCATTGGAAGAAGAGATAGTGCATTTAGACTATGATTATCCAAATTTGAATTCATGAAGGAGAGCCAGTCAGTTGGTTAGTTCATCCGTTGGAAAAAGGGATAGAGCATTTAGACTATGATTATCCAAATTTGAATTCCTGAAGGAGAGCCAGTCAGTTGGTTAGTTCATCCGTTGGAAGAAGGGATAGTGCATTTAGACTATGATTATCCAAATTTGAATTCCTGAAGGAGAGCCAGTCAGTTGGTTAGTTCATCCATTGGAAGAAGAGATAGTGCATTTAGACTATGATTATCCAAATTTGAATTCATGAAGGAGAGCCAGTCAGTTGGTTAGTTCATCCGTTGGAAGAAGAGATAGTGCATTTAGACTATGATTATCCAAATTTGAATTCCTGAAGGAGAGCCAGTCAGTTGGTTAGTTCATCCGTTGAAAGAAGGGATAGAGCATTTAGACTATGATTATCCAAATTTGAATTCCTGAAGGAGAGCCAGTCAGTTGGTTAGTTCATCCGTTGAAAGAAGGGATAGAGCATTTAGACTATGATTATCCAAATTTGAATTCCTGAAGGAGAGCCAGTCAGTTGGTTAGTTCATCCGTTGGAAGAAGGGATAGAGCATTTAGACTATGATTATCCAAATTTGAATTCCTGAAGGAGAGCCAGTCAGTTGGTTAGTTCATCCGTTGGAAGAAGAGATAGTGCATTTAGACTATGATTATCCAAATTTGAATTCCTGAAGGAGAGCCAGTCAGTTGGTTAGTTCATCCGTTGGAAGAAGGGATAGAGCATTTAGACTATGATTATCCAAATTTGAATTCCTGAAGGAGAGCCAGTCAGTTGGTTAGTTCATCCGTTGGAAGAAGGGATAGTGCTTTTAGACTATGATTATCCAAATTTGAATTCCTGAAGGAGAGCCAGTCAGTTGGTTAGTTCATCCATTGGAAGAAGAGATAGTGCATTTAGACTATGATTATCCAAATTTGAATTCATGAAGGAGAGCCAGTCAGTTGGTTAGTTCATCCGTTGGAAAAAGGGATAGAGCATTTAGACTATGATTATCCAAATTTGAATTCCTGAAGGAGAGCCAGTCAGTTGGTTAGTTCATCCGTTGGAAGAAGGGATAGAGCATTTAGACTATGATTATCCAAATTTGAATTCCTGAAGGAGAGCCAGTCAGTTGGTTAGTTCATCCGTTGGAAGAAGGGATAGTGCATTTAGACTATGATTATCCAAATTTGAATTCCTGAAGGAGAGCCAGTCAGTTGGTTAGTTCATCCGTTGGAAGAAGGGATAGAGCATTTAGACTATGATTATCCAAATTTGAATTCCTGAAGGAGAGCCAGTCAGTTGGTTAGTTCATCCGTTGGAAGAAGAGATAGTGCATTTAGACTATGATTATCCAAATTTGAATTCCTGAAGGAGAGCCAGTCAGTTGGTTAGTTCATCCGTTGGAAGAAGGGATAGAGCATTTAGACTATGATTATCCAAATTTGAATTCCTGAAGGAGAGCCAGTCAGTTGGTTAGTTCATCCGTTGGAAGAAGGGATAGTGCCTTTAGACTATGATTATCCAAATTTGAATTCCTGAAGGAGAGCCAGTCAGTTGGTTAGTTCATCCGTTGGAAAAAGGGATAGAGCATTTAGACTATGATTATCCAAATTTGAATTCCTGAAGGAGAGCCAGTCAGTTGGTTAGTTCATCCGTTGGAAGAAGGGATAGTGCATTTAGACTATGATTATCCAAATTTGAATTCCTGAAGGAGAGCCAGTCAGTTGGTTAGTTCATCCGTTGAAAGAAGGGATAGAGCATTTAGACTATGATTATCCAAATTTGAATTCCTGAAGGAGAGCCAGTCAGTTGGTTAGTTCATCCGTTGGAAGAAGGGATAGAGCATTTAGACTATGATTATCCAAATTTGAATTCCTGAAGGAGAGCCAGTCAGTTGGTTAGTTCATCCGTTGAAAGAAGGGATAGAGCATTTAGACTATGATTATCCAAATTTGAATTCCTGAAGGAGAGCCAGTCAGTTGGTTAGTTCATCCGTTGGAAGAAGAGATAGTGCATTTAGACTATGATTATCCAAATTTGAATTCCTGAAGGAGAGCCAGTCAGTTGGTTAGTTCATCCGTTGGAAGAAGGGATAGAGCATTTAGACTATGATTATCCAAATTTGAATTCCTGAAGGAGAGCCAGTCAGTTGGTTAGTTCATCCGTTGGAAGAAGGGATAGAGCATTTAGACTATGATTATCCAAATTTGAATTCCTGAAGGAGAGCCAGTCAGTTGGTTAGTTCATCCGTTGGAAGAAGGGATAGAGCATTTAGACTATGATTATCCAAATTTGAATTCCTGAAGGAGAGCCAGTCAGTTGGTTAGTTCATCCGTTGGAAGAAGGGATAGTGCATTTAGACTATGATTATCCAAATTTGAATTCCTGAAGGAGAGCCAGTCAGTTGGTTAGTTCATCCGTTGAAAGAAGGGATAGAGCATTTAGACTATGATTATCCAAATTTGAATTCCTGAAGGAGAGCCAGTCAGTTGGTTAGTTCATCCGTTGAAAGAAGGGATAGAGCATTTAGACTATGATTATCCAAATTTGAATTCCTGAAGGAGAGCCAGTCAGTTGGTTAGTTCATCCGTTGGAAGAAGGGATAGTGCTTTTAGACTATGATTATCCAAATTTGAATTCCTGAAGGAGAGCCAGTCAGTTGGTTAGTTCATCCATTGGAAGAAGAGATAGTGCATTTAGACTATGATTATCCAAATTTGAATTCATGAAGGAGAGCCAGTCAGTTGGTTAGTTCATCCGTTGAAAGAAGGGATAGAGCATTTAGACTATGATTATCCAAATTTGAATTCCTGAAGGAGAGCCAGTCAGTTGGTTAGTTCATCCGTTGGAAGAAGAGATAGTGCATTTAGACTATGATTATCCAAATTTGAATTCCTGAAGGAGAGCCAGTCAGTTGGTTAGTTCATCCGTTGGAAGAAGGGATAGAGCATTTAGACTATGATTATCCAAATTTGAATTCCTGAAGGAGAGCCAGTCAGTTGGTTAGTTCATCCGTTGGAAGAAGGGATAGTGCATTTAGACTATGATTATCCAAATTTGAATTCCTGAAGGAGAGCCAGTCAGTTGGTTAGTTCATCCATTGGAAGAAGAGATAGTGCATTTAGACTATGATTATCCAAATTTGAATTCATGAAGGAGAGCCAGTCAGTTGGTTAGTTCATCCGTTGGAAAAAGGGATAGAGCATTTAGACTATGATTATCCAAATTTGAATTCCTGAAGGAGAGCCAGTCAGTTGGTTAGTTCATCCGTTGGAAAAAGGGATAGAGCATTTAGACTATGATTATCCAAATTTGAATTCCTGAAGGAGAGCCAGTCAGTTGGTTAGTTCATCCATTGGAAGAAGAGATAGTGCATTTAGACTATGATTATCCAAATTTGAATTCATGAAGGAGAGCCAGTCAGTTGGTTAGTTCATCCGTTGAAAGAAGGGATAGAGCATTTAGACTATGATTATCCAAATTTGAATTCCTGAAGGAGAGCCAGTCAGTTGGTTAGTTCATCCGTTGGAAGAAGAGATAGTGCATTTAGACTATGATTATCCAAATTTGAATTCCTGAAGGAGAGCCAGTCAGTTGGTTAGTTCATCCGTTGGAAGAAGGGATAGAGCATTTAGACTATGATTATCCAAATTTGAATTCCTGAAGGAGAGCCAGTCAGTTGGTTAGTTCATCCGTTGGAAGAAGGGATAGTGCTTTTAGACTATGATTATCCAAATTTGAATTCCTGAAGGAGAGCCAGTCAGTTGGTTAGTTCATCCATTGGAAGAAGAGATAGTGCATTTAGACTATGATTATCCAAATTTGAATTCATGAAGGAGAGCCAGTCAGTTGGTTAGTTCATCCGTTGGAAAAAGGGATAGAGCATTTAGACTATGATTATCCAAATTTGAATTCCTGAAGGAGAGCCAGTCAGTTGGTTAGTTCATCCGTTGGAAAAAGGGATAGAGCATTTAGACTATGATTATCCAAATTTGAATTCCTGAAGGAGAGCCAGTCAGTTGGTTAGTTCATCCGTTGGAAGAAGGGATAGTGCATTTAGACTATGATTATCCAAATTTGAATTCCTGAAGGAGAGCCAGTCAGTTGGTTAGTTCATCCGTTGGAAGAAGGGATAGAGCATTTAGACTATGATTATCCAAATTTGAATTCCTGAAGGAGAGCCAGTCAGTTGGTTAGTTCATCCGTTGGAAGAAGAGATAGTGCATTTAGACTATGATTATCCAAATTTGAATTCCTGAAGGAGAGCCAGTCAGTTGGTTAGTTCATCCGTTGGAAGAAGGGATAGAGCATTTAGACTATGATTATCCAAATTTGAATTCCTGAAGGAGAGCCAGTCAGTTGGTTAGTTCATCCGTTGGAAGAAGGGATAGTGCATTTAGACTATGATTATCCAAATTTGAATTCCTGAAGGAGAGCCAGTCAGTTGGTTAGTTCATCCGTTGGAAAAAGGGATAGAGCATTTAGACTATGATTATCCAAATTTGAATTCCTGAAGGAGAGCCAGTCAGTTGGTTAGTTCATCCGTTGGAAGAAGGGATAGTGCTTTTAGACTATGATTATCCAAATTTGAATTCCTGAAGGAGAGCCAGTCAGTTGGTTAGTTCATCCATTGGAAGAAGGGATAGTGCATTTAGACTATGATTATCCAAATTTGAATTCATGAAGGAGAGCCAGTCAGTTGGTTAGTTCATCCGTTGGAAAAAGGGATAGAGCATTTAGACTATGATTATCCAAATTTGAATTCCTGAAGGAGAGCCAGTCAGTTGGTTAGTTCATCCGTTGGAAGAAGGGATAGAGCATTTAGACTATGATTATCAAAATTTGAATTCCTGAAGGAGAGCCAGTCAGTTGGTTAGTTCATCCGTTGGAAGAAGGGATAGAGCATTTAGACTATGATTATCAAAATTTGAATTCCTGAAGGAGAGCCAGTCAGTTGGTTAGTTCATCCGTTGGAAGAAGGGATAGTGCATTTAGACTATGATTATCCAAATTTGAATTCCTGAAGGAGAGCCAGTCAGTTGGTTAGTTCATCCGTTGGAAGAAGGGATAGTGCATTTAGACTATGATTATCCAAATTTGAATTCCTGAAGGAGAGCCAGTCAGTTGGTTAGTTCATCCGTTGGAAGAAGGGATAGAGCATTTAGACTATGATTATCCAAATTTGAATTCCTGAAGGAGAGCCAGTCAGTTGGTTAGTTCATCCGTTGGAAGAAGGGATAGTGCATTTAGACTATGATTATCCAAATTTGAATTCCTGAAGGAGAGCCAGTCAGTTGGTTAGTTCATCCGTTGGAAGAAGGGATAGTGCATTTAGACTATGATTATCCAAATTTGAATTCCTGAAGGAGAGCCAGTCAGTTGGTTAGTTCATCCGTTGGAAGAAGGGATAGTGCTTTTAGACTATGATTATCCAAATTTGAATTCCTGAAGGAGAGCCAGTCAGTTGGTTAGTTCATCCGTTGGAAGAAGGGATAGTGCATTTAGACTATGATTATCCAAATTTGAATTCCTGAAGGAGAGCCAGTCAGTTGGTTAGTTCATCCGTTGGAAGAAGGGATAGAGCATTTAGACTATGATTATCAAAATTTGAATTCCTGAAGGAGAGCCAGTCAGTTGGTTAGTTCATCCGTTGGAAGAAGGGATAGAGCATTTAGACTATGATTATCCAAATTTGAATTCCTGAAGGAGAGCCAGTCAGTTGGTTAGTTCATCCATTGGAAGAAGGGATAGTGCATTTAGACTATGATTATCCAAATTTGAATTCATGAAGGAGAGCCAGTCAGTTGGTTAGTTCATCCGTTGAAAGAAGGGATAGTGCATTTAGACTATGATTATCCAAATTTGAATTCCTGAAGTAGAGCCAGTCAGTTGGTTAGTTCATCCGTTGGAAGAAGGGATAGAGCATTTAGACTATGATTATCCAAATTTGAATTCCTGAAGGAGAGCCAGTCAGTTGGTTAGTTCATCCGTTGAAAGAAGAGATAGTGCATTTAGACTATGATTATCCAAATTTGAATTCCTGAAGTAGAGCCAGTCAGTTGGTTAGTTCATCCGTTGGAAGAAGGGATAGAGCATTTAGACTATGATTATCCAAATTTGAATTCCTGAAGGAGAGCCAGTCAGTTGGTTAGTTCATCCGTTGGAAGAAGGGATAGTGCATTTAGACTATGATTATCCAAATTTGAATTCCTGAAGGAGAGCCAGTCAGTTGGTTAGTTCATCCGTTGGAAGAAGGGATAGTGCATTTAGACTATGATTATCCAAATTTGAATTCATGAAGGAGAGCCAGTCAGTTGGTTAGTTCATCCGTTGGAAGAAGGGATAGTGCATTTAGACTATGATTATCCAAATTTGAATTCATGAAGTAGAGCCAGTCAGTTGGTTAGTTCATCCGTTGGAAGAAGGGATAGAGCATTTAGACTATGATTATCCAAATTTGAATTCATGAAGTAGAGCCAGTCAGTTGGTTAGTTCATCCGTTGGAAGAAGGGATAGTGCATTTAGACTATGATTATCCAAATTTGAATTCATGAAGTAGAGCCAGTCAGTTGGTTAGTTCATCCGTTGGAAGAAGGGATAGTGCATTTAGACTATGATTATCCAAATTTGAATTCATGAAGTAGAGCCAGTCAGTTGGTTAGTTCATCCGTTGGAAGAAGGGATAGTGCATTTAGACTATGATTATCCAAATTTGAATTCATGAAGTAGAGCCAGTCAGTTGGTTAGTTCATCCGTTGGAAGAAGGGATAGAGCATTTAGACTATGATTATCCAAATTTGAATTCATGAAGTAGAGCCAGTCAGTTGGTTAGTTCATCCGTTGGAAGAAGGGATAGTGCATTTAGACTATGATTATCCAAATTTGAATTCATGAAGTAGAGCCAGTCAGTTGGTTAGTTCATCCGTTGGAAGAAGGGATAGTGCATTTAGACTATGATTATCCAAATTTGAATTCATGAAGTAGAGCCAGTCAGTTGGTTAGTTCATCCGTTGGAAGAAGGGATAGAGCATTTAGACTATGATTATCCAAATTTGAATTCCTGAAGGAGAGCCAGTCAGTTGGTTAGTTCATCCGTTGGAAGAAGGGATAGTGCATTTAGACTATGATTATCCAAATTTGAATTCCTGAAGGAGAGCCAGTCAGTTGGTTAGTTCATCCGTTGGAAGAAGGGATAGTGCATTTAGACTATGATTATCCAAATTTGAATTCCTGAAGGAGAGCCAGTCAGTTGGTTAGTTCATCCGTTGGAAGAAGGGATAGTGCATTTAGACTATGATTATCCAAATTTGAATTCCTGAAGTAGAGCCAGTCAGTTGGTTAGTTCATCCGTTGGAAGAAGGGATAGAGCATTTAGACTATGATTATCCAAATTTGAATTCCTGAAGGAGAGCCAGTCAGTTGGTTAGTTCATCCGTTGGAAGAAGGGATAGTGCATTTAGACTATGATTATCCAAATTTGAATTCCTGAAGGAGAGCCAGTCAGTTGGTTAGTTCATCCGTTGGAAGAAGGGATAGTGCATTTAGACTATGATTATCCAAATTTGAATTCCTGAAGGAGAGCCAGTCAGTTGGTTAGTTCATCCGTTGGAAGAAGGGATAGTGCTTTTAGACTATGATTATCCAAATTTGAATTCCTGAAGGAGAGCCAGTCAGTTGGTTAGTTCATCCGTTGGAAGAAGGGATAGTGCATTTAGACTATGATTATCCAAATTTGAATTCCTGAAGGAGAGCCAGTCAGTTGGTTAGTTCATCCGTTGGAAGAAGGGATAGAGCATTTAGACTATGATTATCAAAATTTGAATTCCTGAAGGAGAGCCAGTCAGTTGGTTAGTTCATCCGTTGGAAGAAGGGATAGTGCATTTAGACTATGATTATCCAAATTTGAATTCCTGAAGGAGAGCCAGTCAGTTGGTTAGTTCATCCGTTGGAAGAAGGGATAGTGCATTTAGACTATGATTATCCAAATTTGAATTCCTGAAGGAGAGCCAGTCAGTTGGTTAGTTCATCCGTTGGAAGAAGGGATAGAGCATTTAGACTATGATTATCAAAATTTGAAATCCTGAAGGAGAGCCAGTCAGTTGGTTAGTTCATCCGTTGGAAGAAGGGATAGTGCCTTTAGACTATGATTATCCAAATTTGAATTCCTGAAGGAGAGCCAGTCAGTTGGTTAGTTCATCTGGTATAAGAAGGGATAGTGCCTTTAGACTATGATTATCCAAATTTGAATTCCTGAAGGAGAGCCAGTCAGTTGGTTAGTTCATCCGTTGGAAGAAGGGATAGAGCATTTAGACTATGATTATCAAAATTTGAATTCCTGATGGAGAGCCAGTCAGTTGGTTAGTTCATCCGTTGGAAGAAGAGATAGTGCATTTAGACTATGATTATCCAAATTTGAATTCCTGAAGGAGAGCTAGTCAGTTGGTTAGTTCATCTGTTGGAAGAAGGGATAGTGCATTTAGACTATGATTATCCAAATTTGAATTCCTGAAGGAGAGCCAGTCAGTTGGTTAGTTCATCCGTTGGAAGAAGAGATAGTGCATTTAGACTATGATTATCCAAATTTGAATTCCTGAAGGAGAGCCTGTCAGTTGGTTAGTTCATCCGTTGGAAGAAGGGATAGTGCATTTAGACTATGATTATCCAAATTTGAATTCCTGAAGGAGAGCCAGTCAGTTGGTTAGTTCATCTGGTATAAGAAGGGATAGTGCCTTTAGACTATGATTATCCAAATTTGAATTCCTGAAGGAGAGCCAGTCAGTTGGTTAGTTCATCTGGTATAAGAAGGGATAGTGCCTTTAGACTATGATTATCCAAATTTGAATTCCTGAAGGAGAGCCAGTCAGTTGGTTAGTTCATCTGGTATAAGAAGAGATAGTGCCTTTAGACTATGATTATCCAAATTTGAATTCCTGAAGGAGAGCCAGTCAGTTGGTTAGTTCATCTGGTATAAGAAGGGATAGTGCCTTTAGACTATGATTATCCAAATTTGAATTCCTGAAGGAGAGCCAGTCAGTTGGTTAGTTCATCTGGTATAAGAAGGGATGGTGCCTTTAGACTATGATTATCCAAATTTGAATTCCTGAAGGAGAGCCAGTCAGTTGGTTAGTTCATCCGTTGGAAGAAGGGATAGTGCATTTAGACTATGATTATCCAAATTTGAATTCCTGAAGGAGAGCCAGTCAATTGGTTAGTTCATCTGGTATAAGAAGGGATAGTGCATTTAGACTATGATTATCCAAATTTGAATTCCTGATGGAGAGCCAGTCAGTTGGTTAGTTCATCCGTGGGAAGAAGAGATAGTGCATTTAGACTATGATTATCCAAATTTGAATTCCTGAAGGAGAGCCAGTCAGTTGGTTAGTTCATCCGTTGGAAGAAGAGATAGTGCATTTAGACTATGATTATCCGAATTTGAATTCCTGAAGGAGAGCCAGTCAGTTGGTTAGTTCATCCGTTGGAAGATGAGATAGTGCATTTAGACTATGATTATCCAAATTTTAATTCCTGAAGGAGAGCCAGTCAGTTGGTTAGTTCATCCGTTGGAAGATGAGATAGTGCATTTAGACTATGATTATCCAAATTTTAATTCCTGAAGGAGAGCCAGTACGTTGGTTAGTTCATCCGTTGGAAGAAGAGATAGTGCATTTAGACTATGGTTATCCAAATTTTAATTCCTGAAGGAGAGCCAGTCAGTTGGTTAGTTCATCCGTTGGAAGAAGAGATAGTGCATTTAGACTATGATTATCCAAATTTGAATTCCTGAAGGAGAGCCAGTCAGTTGGTTAGTTCATCCGTTGGAAGAAGAGATAGTGCATTTAGACTATGATTATCCAAATTTGAAGTCATGAAGGAGAGCCAGTCAGTTGGTTAGTTCATCCGTTGGAAGAAGAGATAGTGCATTTAGACTATGATTATCCAAATTTGAATTCCTGAAGGAGAGCCAGTCAGTTGGTTAGTTCATCCGTTGGAAGAAGAGATAGTGCATTTAGACTATGATTATCCAAATTTGAAGTCATGAAGGAGAGCCAGTCAGTTGGTTAGTTCATCCGTTGGAAGAAGAGATAGTGCATTTAGACTATGATTATCCAAATTGTAATTCCTGAAGGAGAGCCAGTCAGTTGGTTAGTTCATCCGTTGGAAGAAGAGATAGTGCATTTAGACTATGATTATCCAAATTTGAAGTCATGAAGGAGAGCCAGTCAGTTGGTCAGTTCATCCGTTGAAAGAAGAGATAGTGCATTTAGACTATGATTATCCAAATTTGAATTCCTGAAGGAGAGCCAGTCAGTTGGTTAGTTCATCCGTTGAAAGAAGAGATAGTGCATTTAGACTATGATTATCCAAATTGTAATTCCTGAAGGAGAGCCAGTACGTTGGTTAGTTCATCCGTTGGAAGAAGAGATAGTGCATTTAGACTATGATTATCCAAATTTGAATTCCTGATGGAGAGCCAGTCAGTTGGTTAGTTCATCCGTTGGAAGAAGAGATAGTGCATTTAGACTATGATTATCCAAATTTGAATTCCTGAAGGAGAGCCAGTCAGTTGGTAAGTTCATCCGTTGGAAGAAGAGATAGTGCATTTAGACTATGATTATCCAAATTTGAATTCCTGAAGGAGAGCCAGTCAGTTGGTTAGTTCATCCGTTGGAAGAAGAGATAGTGCATTTAGACTATGATTATCAAAATTTGAATTCCTGAAGGAGAGCCAGTCAGTTGGTTAGTTCATCCGTTGGAAGAAGAGATAGTGCATTTAGACTATGATTATCCAAATTTTAATTCCTGAAGGAGAGCCAGTCAGTTGGTTAGTTCATCCGTTGGAAGAAGAGATAGTGCATTTAGACTATGATTATCCAAATTTGAATTCCTGAAGGAGAGCCAGTCAGTTGGTTAGTTCATCCGTTGGAAGAGGGATAATGCATTTAGACTATGATTATCCAAATTTGAATTCCTGAAGGAGAGCCAGTCAGTTGGTTAGTTCATCCGTTGGAAGAAGAGATAGTGCATTTAGACTATGATTATCCAAATTTGAATTCCTGAAGGAGAGCCAGTCAGTTGGTAAGTTCATCCGTTGGAAGAGGGATAATGCATTTAGACTATGATTATCCAAATTTGTATTCCTGAAGGAGAGCCAGTCAGTTGGTTAGTTCATCCGTTGGAAGAAGAGATAGTGCCTTTAGACTATGATTATCCAAATTTGAATTCCTGAAGGAGAGCCAGTCAGTTAGTAAGTTCATCCGTTGGAAGAAGAGATAGTGCATTTAGACTATGATTATCCAAATTTGAATTCCTGAAGGAGAGCCAGTCAGTTGGTTAGTTCATCCGTTGGAAGAAGAGATAGTGCATTTAGACTATGATTATCCAAATTTGAATTCCTTAAGGAGAGCCAGTCAGTTGGTTAGTTACTCCGTTGGAAGAAGAGATAGTGCATTTAGACTATGATTATCCAAATTTGAATTCCTGATGGAGAGCCAGTCAGTTGGTTAGTTCATCCGTTGGAAGAAGAGATAGTGCATTTAGACTATGATTATCAAAATTTGAATTCCTGAAGGAGAGCCAGTCAGTTGGTTAGTTCATCCGTTGGAAGAAGGGATAGTGCATTTAGACTATGATTATCCAAATTGTAATTCCTGAAGGAGAGCCAGTCAGTTGGTTAGTTCATCCGTTGGAAGAAGAGATAGTGCATTTAGACTATGATTATCCAAATTTGAATTCCTGATGGAGAGCCAGTCAGTTGGTTAGTTCATCCGTTGGAAGAAGAGATAGTGCCTTTAGACTATGATTATCCAAATTTGAATTCCTGAAGGAGAGCCAGTCAGTTGGTTAGTTCATCCGTTGGAAGAAGAGATAGTGCATTTAGACTATGATTATCCAAATTTGAATTCCTGATGGAGAGCCAGTCAGTTGGTTAGTTCATCCGTTGGAAGAAGAGATAGTGCATTTAGACTATGATTATCCAAATTTGAATTCCTGAAGGAGAGCCAGTCAGTTGGTAAGTTCATCCGTTGGAAGAAGAGATAGTGCATTTAGACTATGATTATCCAAATTTGAATTCCTGAAGGAGAGCCAGTCAGTTGGTTAGTTCATCCGTTGGAAGAAGAGATAGTGCATTTAGACTATGATTATCAAAATTTGAATTCCTGAAGGAGAGCCAGTCAGTTGGTTAGTTCATCCGTTGGAAGAAGAGATAGTGCATTTAGACTATGATTATCCAAATTTTAATTCCTGAAGGAGAGCCAGTCAGTTGGTTAGTTCATCCGTTGGAAGAAGAGATAGTGCATTTAGACTATGATTATCCAAATTTGAATTCCTGAAGGAGAGCCAGTCAGTTGGTTAGTTCATCCGTTGGAAGAGGGATAATGCATTTAGACTATGATTATCCAAATTTGAATTCCTGAAGGAGAGCCAGTCAGTTGGTTAGTTCATCCGTTGGAAGAAGAGATAGTGCATTTAGACTATGATTATCCAAATTTGAATTCCTGAAGGAGAGCCAGTCAGTTGGTTAGTTCATCCGTTGGAAGAGGGATAATGCATTTAGACTATGATTATCCAAATTTGTATTCCTGAAGGAGAGCCAGTCAGTTGGTTAGTTCATCCGTTGGAAGAAGAGATAGTGCCTTTAGACTATGATTATCCAAATTTGAATTCCTGAAGGAGAGCCAGTCAGTTAGTAAGTTCATCCGTTGGAAGAAGAGATAGTGCATTTAGACTATGATTATCCAAATTTGAATTCCTGAAGGAGAGCCAGTCAGTTGGTTAGTTCATCCGTTGGAAGAAGAGATAGTGCATTTAGACTATGATTATCCAAATTTGAATTCCTTAAGGAGAGCCAGTCAGTTGGTTAGTTACTCCGTTGGAAGAAGAGATAGTGCATTTAGACTATGATTATCCAAATTTGAATTCCTGATGGAGAGCCAGTCAGTTGGTTAGTTCATCCGTTGGAAGAAGAGATAGTGCATTTAGACTATGATTATCAAAATTTGAATTCCTGAAGGAGAGCCAGTCAGTTGGTTAGTTCATCCGTTGGAAGAAGGGATAGTGCATTTAGACTATGATTATCCAAATTGTAATTCCTGAAGGAGAGCCAGTCAGTTGGTTAGTTCATCCGTTGGAAGAAGAGATAGTGCATTTAGACTATGATTATCCAAATTTGAATTCCTGATGGAGAGCCAGTCAGTTGGTTAGTTCATCCGTTGGAAGAAGAGATAGTGCCTTTAGACTATGATTATCCAAATTTGAATTCCTGAAGGAGAGCCAGTCAGTTGGTTAGTTCATCCGTTGGAAGAAGAGATAGTGCATTTAGACTATGATTATCCAAATTTGAATTCCTGATGGAGAGCCAGTCAGTTGGTTAGTTCATCCGTTGGAAGAAGAGATAGTGCATTTAGACTATGATTATCCAAATTTGAATTCCTGAAGGAGAGCCAGTCAGTTGGTTAGTTCATCTGTTGGAAGAGGGATAATGCATTTAGACTATGATTATCCAAATTTGAATTCCTGATGGAGAGCCAGTCAGTTGGTTAGTCCATCCGTTGGAAGAAGGGATAGTGCCTTTAGACTATGATTATCCAAATTTGAATTCCTGAAGGAGAGCCAGTCAGTTGGTTAGTTCATCCGTTGGAAGAAGAGATAGTGCATTTAGACTATGATTATCCAAATTTGAATTCCTGAAGGAGAGCCAGTCAGTTGGTTAGTTCATCTGTTGGAAGAGGGATAATGCATTTAGACTATGATTATCCAAATTTGAATTCCTGAAGGAGAGCCAGTCAGTTGGTTAGTTCATCTGTTGGAAGAAGGGATAGTGCATTTAGACTATGATTTTCCAAATTTGAATTCCTGAAGGAGAGCCAGTCAGTTGGTTAGTTCATCCGTTGGAAGAAGAGATAGTGCATTTAGACTATGATTTTCCAAATTTGAATTCCTGAAGGAGAGCCAGTCAGTTGGTTAGTTCATCCGTTGGAAGAAGAGATAGTGCATTTAGACTATGATTATCCAAATTTGAATTCCTGAAGGAGAGCCAGTCAGTTGGTTAGTTCATCTGTTGAAAGAAGGGATAATGCATTTAGAATACGATTATCCAAATTTTAATTCCTGAAGGAGAGCCAGTCAGTTGGTTAGTTCATCCGTTGGAAGAAGGGATAATGCATTTAGAATACGATTATCCAAATTTGAATTCCTGAAGGAGAGCCAGTCAGTTGGTTAGTTCATCCGTTGGAAGAAGGGATAATGCATTTAGAATACGATTATCCAAATTTGAATTCCTGAAGGAGAGCCAGTCAGTTGGTTAGTTCATCCGTTGAAAGAAGGGATAATGCATTTAGACTATGATTATCCAAATTTGAATTCCTGAAGGAGAGCCAGTCAGTTGGTTAGTTCATCCGTTGGAAGAAGAGATAGTGCATTTAGACTATGATTATCCAAATTTGAATTCCTGAAGGAGAGCCAGTCAGTTGGTTAGTTCATCCGTTGGAAGAAGAGATAGTGCATTTAGACTATGATTATCCAAATTTGAATTCATGAAGGAGAGCCAGTCAGTTGGTTAGTTCATCCGTTGGAAGAAGACATAGTGCATTTAGACTATGATTATCCAAATTTGAATTCCTGAAGGAGAGCCAGTCAGTTGGTTCGTTCATCCGTTGGAAGAAGAGATAGTGCATTTAGATTATGATTATCCAAATTTGAATTCCTGAAGGAGAGCCAGTCAGTTGGTTAGTTCATCCGTTGGAAGAAGAGATAGTGGATTTAGACCATGATTATCCAAATTTGAATTCCTGAAGGAGAGCCAGTCAGTTGGTTTGTTCATCCGTTGGAAGAAGAGATAGTGCATTTAGACTATGATTATCCAAATTTGAATTCCTGAAGGAGAGCCAGTCAGTTGGTTAGTTCATCCGTTGGAAGAAGAGATAGTGCCTTTAGACTATGATTATCCAAATTTGAATTCCTGAAGGAGAGCCAGTCAGTTGGTTAGTTCATCCGTTGGAAGAAGAGATAGTGCATTTAGACTATGATTATCCAAATTTGAATTCCTGAAGGAGAGCCAGTCAGTTGGTTAGTTCATCCGTTGGAAGAAGAGATAGTGCATTTAGACTATGATTATCCAAATTTGAATTCCTGAAGGAGAGCCAGTCAGTTGGTTAGTTCATCCGTTGGAAGAAGAGATAGTGCCTTTAGACTATGATTATCCAAATTTGAATTCCTGAAGGAGAGCCAGTCAGTTGGTTAGTTCATCCGTTGGAAGAAGAGATAGTGCATTTAGACTATGATTATCCAAATTTGAATTCCTGAAGGAGAGCCAGTCAGTTGGTTAGTTCATCCGTTGGAAGAAGAGATAGTGCATTTAGACTATGATTATCCAAATTTGAATTCCTGAAGGAGAGCCAGTCAGTTGGTTAGTTCATCCGTTGGAAGAAGAGATAGTGTATTTAGACTATGATTATCCAAATTTGAATTCATGAAGGAGAGCCAGTCAGTTGGTTAGTTCATCCGTTGGAAGAAGAGATAGTGCATTTAGACTATGATTATCCAAATTTGAATTCCTGAAGGAGAGCCAGTCAGTTGGTTAGTTCATCCGTTGGAAGAAGAGATAGTGCATTTAGACTATGATTATCCACATTTGAATTCCTGAAGGAGAGCCAGTCAGTTGGTTAGTTCATCCGTTGGAAGAAGAGATAGTGCATTTAGACTATGATTATCCAAATTTGAATTCCTGAAGGAGAGCCAGTCAGTTGGTTAGTTCATCCGTTGGAAGAAGAGATAGTGTATTTAGACTATGATTATCCAAATTTGAATTCATGAAGGAGAGCCAGTCAGTTGGTTAGTTCATCCGTTGGAAGAAGAGATAGTGCATTTAGACTATGATTATCCAAATTTGAATTCCTGAAGGAGAGCCAGTCAGTTGGTTAGTTCATCCGTTGGAAGAAGAGATAGTGCATTTAGACTATGATTATCCACATTTGAATTCCTGAAGGAGAGCCAGTCAGTTAGTTAGTTCATCCGTTGGAAGAAGAGATAGTGCATTTAGACTATGATTATCCAAATTTGAATTCATGAAGGAGAGCCAGTCAGTTGGTTAGTTCATCCGTTGGAAGAAGAGATAGTGCATTTAGACTATGATTATCCAAATTTGAATTCATGAAGGAGAGCCAGTCAGTTGGTTAGTTCATCCGTTGGAAGAAGAGATAGTGCATTTAGACTATGATTATCCAAATTTGAATTCCTGAAGGAGAGCCAGTCAGTTGGTTAGTTCATCCGTTGGAAGAAGAGATGGTGCATTTAGACTATGATTATCCAAATTTGAATTCCTGAAGGAGAGCCAGTCAGTTGGTTAGTTCATCCGTTGGAAGAAGAGATAGTGCATTTAGACTATGATTATCCAAATTTGAATTCCTGAAGGAGAGCCAGTCAGTTGGTTAGTTCATCCGTTGGAAGAAGGGATAGTGCCTTTACACTATGATTATCCAAATTTGAATTTCTGAAGGAGAGCCAGTCAGTTGGTTAGTTCATCTGGTATAAGAAGGGATAGTGCCTTTAGACTATAATTATCCAAATTTGAATTCCTGAAGGAGAGCCAGTCAGTTGGTTAGTTACTCTGGTATAAGAAGGGATAGTGCATTTAGACTATGATTATCCAAATTTGAATTCATGAAGGAGAGCCAGTCAGTTGGTTAGTTCATCCATTGGAAGAAGAGATAGTGCATTTAGACTATGATTATCCAAATTTGAATTCCTGAAGGAGAGCCAGTCAGTTGGTTAGTTCATCCGTTGGAAGAAGAGATAGTGCATTTAGACTAAGATTATCCAAATTTGAATTCCTGAAGGAGAGCCAGTCAGTTGGTTATTTCATCCGTTGGAAGAAGAGATAGTGCATTTAGACTATGATTATCCAAATTTGAATTCCTGAAGGAGAGCCAGTCAGTTGGTTAGTTCATCCGTTGGAAGAAGAGATAGTGCATTTAGACTATGATTATCCAAATTTGAATTCCTGAAGGAGAGCCAGTCAGTTAGTTAGTTCATCCGTTGGAAGAAGAGACAGTGCATTTAGACTCTGATTATCCAAATTTGAATTCCTGAAGGAGAGCCAGTCAGTTGGTTAGTTCATCCGTTGGAAGAAGAGATAGTGCATTTAGACTATGATTATCCAAATTTGAATTCCTGAAGGAGAGCCAGTCAGTTGGTTAGTTCATCCGTTGGAAGAAGAGATAGTGCATTTAGACTATGATTATCCAAATTTGAATTCCTGAAGGAGAGCCAGTCAGTAGGTTAGTTCATCCGTTGGAAGAAGAGATAGTGCATTTAGACTATGATTATCCAAATTGTAATTCATGAAGGAGAGCCAGTCAGTTGGTTAGTTCATCCGTTGGAAGAAGAGATAGTGCATTTAGACTATGATTATCCAAATTTGAATTCCTGAAGGAGAGCCAGTCAGTTGGTTAGTTCATCCGTTGGAAGAAGAGATAGTGCATTTAGACTATGATTATCCAAATTTGAATTCCTTAAGGAGAGCCAGTCAGTTGGTTAGTTCATCCGTTGGAAGAAGAGATAGTGCATTTAGACTATGATTATCCAAATTTGAATTCCTGAAGGAGAGCCAGTCAGTTGGTTAGTTCATCCGTTGGAAGAAGAGATAGTGCATTTAGACTATGATTATCCAAATTTGAATTCCTGAAGGAGAGCCAGTCAGTTAGTTAGTTCATCCGTTGGAAGAAAAGATAGTGCATTTAGACTATGATTATCCAAATTTGAATTCCTGAAGGAGAGCCAGTCAGTTGGTTAGTTCATCCGTTGGAAGAAGAGATAGTGCATTTAGACTATGATTATCCAAATTTGAATTCCTGAAGGAGAGCCAGTCAGTAGGTTAGTTCATCCGTTGGAAGAAGAGATAGTGCATTTAGACTATGATTATCCAAATTTGAATTCCTGAAGGAGAGCCAGTCAGTTGGTTAGTTCATCCGTTGGAAGAAGAGATAGTGAATTTAGACGATGATTATCCAAATTTGACTTCCTGAAGGAGAGCCAGTCAGTTGGTTAGTTCATCCGTTGGAAGAAGAGATAGTGCATTTAGACTATGATTATCCAAATTTGAATTCCTGAAGGAGAGCCAGTCAGTTGGTTAGTTCATCCGTTGGAAGAAGAGATAGTGCATTTAGACTATGATTATCCAAATTTGAATTCCTGAAGGAGAGCCAGTCAGTTGGTTAGTTCATCCGTTGGAAGAAGAGATAGTGCATTTAGATTATGATCATCCAAATTTGAATTCCTGAAGGAGAGCCAGTCAGTTGGTTAGTTCATCCGTTGGAAGAAGAGATAGTGCATTTAGACTATGATTATCCAAATTTGAATTCCTGAAGGAGAGCCAGTCAGTTGGTTTGTTCATCCGTTGGAAGAAGAGATAGTGCATTTAGATTATGATTATCCAAATTTGAATTCCTGAAGGAGAGCCAGTCAGTAGGTTAGTTCATCCGTTGGAAGAAGAGATAGTGCATTTAGACTATGATTATCCAAATTGTAATTCATGAAGGAGAGCCAGTCAGTTGGTTAGTTCATCCGTTGGAAGAAGAGATAGTGCATTTAGACTATGATTATCCAAATTTGAATTCCTGAAGGAGAGCCAGTCACGTGTTAGTTCATCCGTTGGAAGAAGAGATAGTGCATTTAGACTATGATTATCCAAATTTGAATTCCTTAAGGAGAGCCAGTCAGTTGGTTAGTTCATCCGTTGGAAGAAGAGATAGTGCATTTAGACTATGATTATCCAAATTTGAATTCCTGAAGGAGAGCCAGTCAGTTGGTTAGTTCATCCGTTGGAAGAAGAGATAGTGCATTTAGACTATGATTATCCAAATTTGAATTCCTGAAGGAGAGCCAGTCACGTGTTAGTTCATCCGTTGGAAGAAGAGATAGTGCATTTAGACTATGATTATCCAAATTTGAATTCCTTAAGGAGAGCTAGTCAGTTGGTTAGTTCATCCGTTGGAAGAAGATATAGTGCATTTAGACTATGATTATCCAAATTTGAATTCCTGAAGGAGAGCCAGTCAGTTAGTTAGTTCATCCGTTGGAAGAAGAGATAGTGCATTTAGACTATGATTATCCAAATTTGAATTCCTGAAGGAGAGCCAGTCAGTTGGTTAGTTCATCCGTTGGAAGAAGAGATAGTGCCTTTAGACTATGATTATCCAAATTTGAATTCCTGAAAGAGAGCCAGTCAGTTGGTTAGTTCATCCGTTGGAAGAAGAGATAGTGCATTTAGACTATGATTATCCAAATGTTAATTCCTGAAGGAGAGCCAGTCAGTTGGTTAGTTCATCCGTTGGAAGAAGAGATAGTGCATTTTGACTATGATTATCCAAATTTGAATTCCTGAAGGAGAGCCAGTCAGTTGGTTAGTTCATCCGTTGGAAGAAGAGATAGTGCATTTAGACTATGATTATCCAAATGTTAATTCCTGAAGGAGAGCCAGTCAGTTGGTTAGTTCATCCGTTGGAAGAAGAGATAGTGCATTTAGACTATGATTATCCAAATTTGAATTCCTGAAGGAGAGCCAGTCAGTTGGTTAGTTCATCCGTTGGAAGAAGAGATAGTGCATTTAGACTATGATTATCCAAATTTGAATTCCTGAAGGAGAGCCAGTCAGTTAGTTAGTTCATCCGTTGGAAGAAGAGATAGTGCATTTAGACTCTGATTTTCCAAATTTGAATTCCTGAAGGAGAGCAAGTCAGTTGGTTAGTTCATCCGTTGGAAGAAGAGATAGTGCATTTAGACTATGATTATCCAAATTTGAATTCCTGAAAGAGAGCCAGTCAGTTGGTTAGTTCATCCGTTGGAAGAAGAGATAGTGCATTTAGACTATGATTATCCAAATGTTAATTCCTGAAGGAGAGCCAGTCAGTTGGTTAGTTCATCCGTTGGAAGAAGAGATAGTGCATTTAGACTATGATTATCCAAATTTGAATTCCTGAAGGAGAGCCAGTCAGTTGGTTAGTTCATCCGTTGGAAGAAGAGATAGTGCATTTAGACTATGATTATCCAAATTTGAATTCCTGAAGGAGAGCCAGTCAGTTAGTTAGTTCATCCGTTGGAAGAAGAGATAGTGCATTTAGACTCTGATTTTCCAAATTTGAATTCCTGAAGGAGAGCAAGTCAGTTGGTTAGTTCATCCGTTGGAAGAAGAGATAGTGCATTTAGACTATGATTATCCAAATTTGAATTCCTGAAGGAGAGCCAGTCAGTTGGTTAGTTCATCCGTTGGAAGAAGAGATAGTGCATTTAGACTATGATTATCCAAATGTTAATTCCTGAAGGAGAGCCAGTCAGTTGGTTAGTTCATCCGTTGGAAGAAGAGATAGTGCATTTAGACTATGATTATCCAAATTTGAATTCCTGAAGGAGAGCCAGTCAGTTGGTTAGTTCATCCGTTGGAAGAAGAGATAGTGCATTTAGACTATGATTATCCAAATTTGAATTCCTGAAGGAGAGCCAGTCAGTTGGTTAGTTCATCCGTTGAAAGAAGGGATAGTGCATTTAGACTATGATTATCCAAATTTGAATTCCTGAAGGAGAGCCAGTCAGTTGGTTAGTTCATCCGTTGGAAGAAGAGATAGTGCATTTAGACTATGATTATCCAAATTTGAATTCCTGAAGGAGAGCCAGTCAGTTGGTTAGTTCATCCGTTGGAAGAAGAGATAGTGCATTTAGACTATGATTATCCAAATTTGAATTCCTGAAGGAGAGCCAGTCAGTTGGTTAGTTCATCCGTTGGAAGAAGAGATAGTGCATTTAGACTATGATTATCCAAATTTTAATTCCTGAAGGAGAGCCAGTCAGTTAGTTAGTTCATCCGTTGGAAGAAGAGATAGTGCATTTAGACTCTGATTTTCCAAATTTGAATTCCTGAAGGAGAGCAAGTCAGTTGGTTAGTTCATCCGTTGGAAGAAGAGATAGTGCATTTAGACTATGATTATCCAAATTTGAATTCCTGAAGGAGAGCCAGTCAGTTGGTTAGTTCATCCGTTGGAAGAAGAGATAGTGCATTTAGACTATGATTATCCAAATTTGAATTCCTGAAGGAGAGCCAGTCAGTTGGTTAGTTCATCCGTTGGAAGAAGAGATAGTGCATTTAGACTATGATTATCCAAATTTGAATTCCTGAAGGAGAGCCAGTCAGTTGGTTAGTTCATCCGTTGGAAGAAGAGATAGTGCATTTAGACTATGATTATCCAAATTTGAATTCCTGAAGGAGAGCCAGTCAGTTGGTTAGTTCATCCGTTGAAAGAAGGGATAGTGCATTTAGACTATGATTATCCAAATTTGAATTCCTGAAGGAGAGCCAGTCAGTTGGTTAGTTCATCCGTTGGAAGAAGAGATAGTGCATTTAGACTATGATTATCCAAATTTGAATTCCTGAAGGAGAGCCAGTCAGTTGGTTAGTTCATCCGTTGGAAGAAGAGATAGTGCATTTAGACTATGATTATCCAAATTTGAATTCCTGAAGGAGAGCCAGTCAGTTGGTTAGTTCATCCGTTGGAAGCAGAGATAGTGCATTTAGACTATGATTATCCAAATTTGAATTCCTGAAGGAGAGCCAGTCAGTTAGTTAGTTCATCCGTTGGAAGAAGAGATAGTGCATTTAGACTCTGATTTTCCAAATTTGAATTCCTGAAGGAGAGCAAGTCAGTTGGTTAGTTCATCCGTTGGAAGAAGAGATAGTGCCTTTAGACTATGATTATCCAAATTTGAATTCCTAAAGGAGAGCCAGTCAGTTGGTTAGTTCATCCGTTGGAAGAAGAGATAGTGCATTTAGATTATGATTATCCAAATTTGAATTCCTAAAGGAGAGCCAGTCAGTAGGTTTGTTCATCCGTTGGAAGAAGAGATAGTGAATTTAGACTATGATTATCCAAATTTGAATTCCTGAAGGAGAGCCAGTCAGTTGGTTAGTTCATCCGTTGGAAGAAGAGATAGTGAATTTAGACGATGATTATCCAAATTTGACTTCCTGAAGGAGAGCCAGTCAGTTAGTTAGTTCATCCGTTGGAAGAAGAGATAGTGCATTTAGACTATGATTATCCAAATTTGAATTCCTGAAGGAGAGCCAGTCAGTTGGTTAGTTCATCCGTTGGAAGAAGAGATAGTGCATTTAGACTATGATTATCCAAATTTGAATTCCTGAAGGAGAGCCAGTCAGTTGGTTAGTTCATCCGTTGGAAGAAGGGATAGTGCATTTAGACTATGATTATCCAAATTTGAATTCCTGAAGGAGAGCCAGTCAGTTGGTTAGTTCATCCGTTGGAAGAAGAGATAGTGCATTTAGATTATGATTATCCAAATTTGAATTCCTAAAGGAGAGCCAGTCAGTAGGTTAGTTCATCCGTTGGAAGAAGAGATAGTGCATTTAGACTATGATTATCAAAATTTGAATTCCTGAAGGAGAGCCAGTCAGTTGGTTAGTTCATCCGTTGGAAGAAGAGATAGTGAATTTAGACGATGATTATCCAAATTTGACTTCCTGAAGGAGAGCCAGTCAGTTGGTTAGTTCATCCGTTGGAAGAAGAGATAGTGCATTTAGACTATGATTATCCAAATTTGAATTCCTGAAGGAGAGCCAGTCAGTTGGTTAGTTCATCCGTTGGAAGAAGAGATAGTGCATTTAGACTATGATTATCCAAATTTGAATTCCTGAAGGAGAGCCAGTCAGTTAGTTAGTTAATCCGTTGGAAGAAGAGATAGTGCATTTAGACTATGATTATCCAAATTTGAATTCCTGAAGGAGAGCCAGTCAGTTGGTTAGTTCATCCGTTGGAAGAAGAGATAGTGCCTTTAGACTATGATTATCCAAATTTGAATTCCTGAAAGAGAGCCAGTCAGTTGGTTAGTTCATCCGTTGGAAGAAGAGATAGTGCATTTAGACTATGATTATCCAAATTTGAATTCCTGAAGGAGAGCCAGTCAGTTGGTTAGTTCATCCGTTGGAAGAAGAGATAGTGCATTTAGACTATGATTATCCAAATTTGAATTCCTGAAGGAGAGCCAGTCAGTTGGTTAGTTCATCCGTTGGAAGAAGGGATAGTGCATTTAGACTATGATTATCCAAATTTGAATTCCTGAAGGAGAGCCAGTCAGTTGGTTAGTTCATCCGTTGGAAGAAGAGATAGTGCATTTAGACTATGATTATCCAAATTTGAATTCCTGAAGGAGAGCCAGTCAGTTGGTTAGTTCATCTGTTGGAAGAAGAGATAGTGCATTTAGACTATGATTATCCAAATTTGAATTCCTGAAGGAGAGCCAGTCAGTTGGTTAGTTCATCCGTTGGAAGAAGAGATAGTGCATTTAGACTATGATTATCCAAATTTGAATTCCTGAAGGAGAGCCAGTCAGTTAGTTAGTTCATCCGTTGGAAGAAGAGATAGTGCATTTAGACTCTGATTTTCCAAATTTGAATTCCTGAAGGAGAGCCAGTCAGTTGGTTAGTTCATCCGTTGGAAGAAGAGATAGTGCATTTAGACTATGATTATCCAAATTTGAATTCCTGAAGGAGAGCCAGTCAGTTGGTTAGTTCATCCGTTGGAAGAAGAGATAGTGAATTTAGACGATGATTATCCAAATTTGACTTCCTGAAGGAGAGCCAGTCAGTTAGTTAGTTCATCCGTTGGAAGAAGAGATAGTGCATTTAGACTATGATTATCCAAATTTGAATTCCTGAAGGAGAGCCAGTCAGTTTGTTAGTTCATCCGTTGGAAGAAGAGATAGTGCATTTAGACTATGATTATCCAAATTTGAATTCCTGAAGGAGAGCCAGTCAGTTAGTTAGTTCATCCGTTGGAAGAAGAGATAGTGCATTTAGATTATGATTATCCCAATTTGAATTCCTGAAGGAGAGCCAGTCAGTAGGTTAGTTCATCCGTTGGAAGAAGAGATAGTGCATTTAGACTATGATTATCCAAATTTGAATTCATGAAGGAGAGCCAGTCAGTTGGTTAGTTCATCCGTTGGAAGAAGAGATAGTGCATTTAGACTATGATTATCCAAATTTGAATTCCTGAAGGAGAGCCAGTCAGTTGGTTAGTTCATCCGTTGGAAGAAGAGATAGTGCATTTAGACTATGATTATCTAAAGTTGAATTCCTGAAGGAGAGCCAGTCAGTTAGTTAGTTCATCCGTTGGAAGAAGAGATAGTGCATTTAGACTATGATTATCCAAATTTGAATTCCTGAAGGAGAGCCAGTCAGTTGGTTAGTTCATCCGTTGGAAGAAGAGATAGTGCATTTAGACTATGATTATCCAAATTTGAATTCCTGAAGGAGAGCCAGTCAGTTGGTTAGTTCATCCGTTGGAAGAAGAGATAGTGCATTTAGACTATGATTATCCAAATTTGAATTCCTGAAGGAGAGCCAGTCAGTTGGTTACTTCATCCGTTGGAAGAAGAGATAGTGCATTTAGACTATGATTATCCAAATTTGAATTCCTGAAGGAGAGCCAGTCAGTTGGTTAGTTCATCCGTTAGAAGAAGAGATAGTGCATTTAGACTATGATTATCCAAATTTGAATTCCTGAAGGAGAGCCAGTCAGTTAGTTAGTTCATCCGTGGGAAGAAGAGATAGTGCATTTAGACTCTGATTATCCAAATTTGAATTCCTGAAGGAGAGCCAGTCAGTTGGTTAGTTCATCCGTTGGAAGAAGAGATAGTGCATTTAGACTATGATTATCCAAATTTGAATTCCTGAAGGAGAGCCAGTCAGTTTGTTAGTTCATCCGTTGGAAGAAGAGATAGTGCATTTAGACTATGATTATCCAAATTTGAATTCCTGAAGGAGAGCCAGTCAGTTAGTTTGTTCATCCGTTGGAAGAAGAGATAGTGCATTTAGATTATGATTATCCCAATTTGAATTCCTGAAGGAGAGCCAGTCAGTAGGTTAGTTCATCCGTTGGAAGAAGAGATAGTGCATTTAGACTATGATTATCCAAATTTGACTTCCTGAAGGAGAGCCAGTCAGTTTGTTAGTTCATCCGTTGGAAGAAGAGATAGTGCATTTAGACTATGATTATCCAAATTTGAATTCCTGAAGGAGAGCCAGTCAGTTGGTTAGTTCATCCGTTGGAAAAAGAGATAGTGCATTTAGACTATGATTATCCAAATTTGAATTCCTAAAGGAGAGCCAGTCAGTAGGTTAGTTCATCCGTTGGAAGAAGAGATAGTGCATTTAGACTATGATTATCCAAATTTGAATTCCTGAAGAAGAGCCAGTCAGTTGGTTAGTCCATCCGTTGGAAGAAGAGATAGTGCATTTAGATTATGATTATCCCAATTTGAATTCCTGAAGGAGAGCCAGTCAGTTGGTTAGTTCATCCGTTGGAAGAAGAGATAGTGCATTTAGACTATGATTATCCAAATTTGAATTCCTGAAGGAGAGCCAGTCAGTTGGTTAGTTCATCCGTTGGAAGAAGGGATAGTGCATTTAGACTATGATTATCCAAATTTGAATTCCTGAAGGAGAGCCAGTCAGTTGGTTAGTTCATCCGTTGGAAGAAGAGATAGTGCATTTAGACTATGATTATCCAAATTTGAATTCCTGAAGGAGAGCCAGTCAGTTGGTTAGTTCATCCGTTGGAAGAAGAGATAGTGCATTTAGACTATGATTATCCAAATTTGAATTCCTGAAGGAGAGCCAGTCAGTTGGTTAGTTCATCCGTTGGATGAAGAGATAGTGAATTTAGACTATGATTATCCAAATTTGACTTCCTGAAGGAGAGCTAGTCAGTTAGTTAGTTCATCCGTTGGAAGAAGAGATAGTGCATTTAGACTATGATTATCCAAATTTGAATTCCTGAAGGAGAGCCAGTCAGTTGGTTAGTTCATCCGTTGGAAGAAGAGATAGTGCATTTAGACTATGATTATCCAAATTTGAATTCCTGAAGGAGAGCCAGTCAGTTGGTTAGTTCATCCGTTGGAAGAAGAGATAGTGCATTTAGACTATGATTATCCAAATTTGAATTCCTGAAGGAGAGCCAGTCAGTTGGTTAGTTCATCCGTTGGAAGAAGAGATAGTGCATTTAGATTATGATTATCCCAATTCGAATTCCTGAAGGAGAGCCAGTCAGTAGGTTAGTTCATCCGTTGGAAGAAGAGATAGTGCATTTAGACTATGATTATCCAAATTTGAATTCCTGAAGGAGAGCCAGTCAGTTGGTTAGTTCATCCGTTGGAAGAAGAGATAGTGCATTTAGACTATGATTATCCAAATTTGAATTCCTGAAGGAGAGCCAGTCAGTTGGTTAGTTCATCCGTTGGAAGAAGAGATAGTGCATTTAGATTATGATTATCCCAATTCGAATTCCTGAAGGAGAGCCAGTCAGTAGGTTAGTTCATCCGTTGGAAGAAGAGATAGTGCATTTAGACTATGATTATCCCAATTTGAATTCCTGAAGGAGAGCCAGTCAGTTGGTTAGTTCATCCGTTGGAAGAAGAGATAGTGCATTTAGACTATGATTATCCAAATTTGAATTCCTGAAGGAGAGCCAGTCAGTTGGTTAGTTCATCCGTTGGAAGAAGAGATAGTGCATTTAGACTATGATTATCCAAATTTGAATTCCTGAAGGAGAGCCAGTCAGTTGGTTAGTTCATCCGTTGGAAGAAGAGATAGTGCATTTAGACTATGATTATCCAAATTTGAATTCCTGAAGGAGAGCCAGTCAGTTGGTTAGTTCATCCGTTGGAAGAAGAGATAGTGCATTTAGATTATGATTATCCCAATTCGAATTCCTGAAGGAGAGCCAGTCAGTAGGTTAGTTCATCCGTTGGAAGAAGAGATAGTGCATTTAGACTATGATTATCCAAATTTGAATTCCTGAAGGAGAGCCAGTCAGTTGGTTAGTTCATCCGTTGGAAGAAGAGATAGTGCATTTAGACTATGATTATCCAAATTTGAATTCCTGAAGGAGAGCCAGTCAGTTGGTTAGTTCATCCGTTGGAAGAAGAGATAGTGCATTTAGATTATGATTATCCCAATTCGAATTCCTGAAGGAGAGCCAGTCAGTAGGTTAGTTCATCCGTTGGAAGAAGAGATAGTGCATTTAGACTATGATTATCCCAATTTGAATTCCTGAAGGAGAGCCAGTCAGTTGGTTAGTTCATCCGTTGGAAGAAGAGATAGTGCATTTAGACTATGATTATCCAAATTTGAATTCCTGAAGGAGAGCCAGTCAGTTGGTTAGTTCATCCGTTGAAAGAAGAGATAGTGCATTTAGACTATGATTATCCAAATTTGAATTCCTGAAGGAGAGCCAGTCAGTTGGTTAGTTCATCCGTTGGAAGAAGAGATAGTGCATTTAGACTATGATTATCCAAATTTGAATTCCTGAAGGAGAGCCAGTCAGTTGGTTAGTTCATCCGTTGGAAGAAGAGATAGTGCATTTAGACTATGATTATCCAAATTTGAATTCCTGAAGGAGAGCCAGTCAGTTGGTTAGTTCATCCGTTGGAAGAAGAGATAGTGCATTTAGACTATGATTATCCAAATTTGAATTCCTGAAGGAGAGCCAGTCAGTTGGTTAGTTCATCCGTTGGAAGAAGAGATAGTGCATTTAGATTATGATTATCCCAATTCGAATTCCTGAAGGAGAGCCAGTCAGTAGGTTAGTTCATCCGTTGGAAGAAGAGATAGTGCATTTAGACTATGATTATCCAAATTTGAATTCCTGAAGGAGAGCCAGTCAGTTGGTTAGTTCATCCGTTGGAAGAAGAGATAGTGCATTTAGACTATGATTATCCAAATTTGAATTCCTGAAGGAGAGCCAGTCAGTTGGTTAGTTCATCCGTTGGAAGAAGAGATAGTGCATTTAGATTATGATTATCCCAATTCGAATTCCTGAAGGAGAGCCAGTCAGTAGGTTAGTTCATCCGTTGGAAGAAGAGATAGTGCATTTAGACTATGATTATCCAAATTTGAATTCCTGAAGGAGAGCCAGTCAGTTGGTTAGTTCATCCGTTGGAAGAAGAGATAGTGCATTTAGACTATGATTATCCAAATTTGAATTCCTGAAGGAGAGCCAGTCAGTTGGTTAGTTCATCCGTTGGAAGAAGAGATAGTGCATTTAGATTATGATTATCCCAATTCGAATTCCTGAAGGAGAGCCAGTCAGTAGGTTAGTTCATCCGTTGGAAGAAGAGATAGTGCCTTTAGACTATGATTATCAAAATTTGAATTCCTGAAGGAGAGCCAGTCAGTTGGTTAGTTCATCCGTTGGAAGAAGAGATAGTGCATTTAGACTATGATTATCCCAATTTGTATTCCTGAAGGAGAGCCAGTCAGTTTGTTAGTTAATCCGTTGGAAGAAGGGATAGTGCCTTTAGACTATGATTATCCAAATTTGAATTCATGAAGGAGAGCCAGTCAGTTGGTTAGTTCATCCGTTGGAAGAAGGGATAGAGCATTTAGACTATGATTATCCAAATTTGAATTCCTGAAGGAGAGCCAGTCAGTTGGTTAGTTCATCCGTTGGAAGAAGAGATAGTGCATTTAGACTATGATTATCCAAATTTGAATTCATGAAGGAGAGCCAGTCAGTTGGTTAGTTCATCCGTTGGAAGAAGAGATAGTGCATTTAGATTATGATTATCCCAATTTGAATTCCTGAAGAAGAGCCAGTCAGTTGGTTAGTTCATCCGTTGGAAGAAGAGATAGTGCATTTAGATTATGATTATCCCAATTTGAATTCCTGAAGGAGAGCCAGTCAGTTGGTTAGTTCATCCGTTGGAAGAAGAGATAGTGCATTTAGATTATGATTATCCCAATTTGAATTCCTGAAGAAGAGCCAGTCAGTTGGTTAGTTCATCCGTTGGAAGAAGAGATAGTGCATTTAGATTATGATTATCCCAATTTGAATTCCTGAAGAAGAGCCAGTCAGTTGGTTAGTCCATCCGTTGGAAGAAGAGATAGTGCATTTAGATTATGATTATCCAAATTTGAATTCCTGAAGGAGAGCCAATCAGTTGGTTAGTTCATCCGTTGGAAGAAGAGATAGTGCATTTAGATTATGATTATCCAAATTTGAATTCCTGAAGGAGAGCCAGTCAGTTGGTTTGTTCATCCGTTGGAAGAAGAGATAGTGCATTTAGACTATGATTATCCAAATTTGAATTCCTGAAGGAGAGCCAGTCAGTTAGTTAGTTCATCCGTTGGAAGAAGAGATAGTGCATTTAGACTATGATTATCCAAATTTGAATTCCTGAAGGAGAGCCAGTCAGTTAGTTAGTTCATCCGTTGGAAGAAGAGATAGTGCATTTAGACGATGATTATCCAAATTTGAATTCCTGAAGGAGAGCCAGTCAGTTGGTTAGTTCATCCGTTGGAAGAAGAGATAGTGCATTTAGATTATGATTATCCCAATTTGAATTCCTGAAGAAGAGCCAGTCAGTTGGTTAGTTCATCCGTTGGAAGAAGAGATAGTGCATTTAGATTATGATTATCCCAATTTGAATTCCTGAAGAAGAGCCAGTCAGTTGGTTAGTCCATCCGTTGGAAGAAGAGATAGTGCATTTAGATTATGATTATCCAAATTTGAATTCCTGAAGGAGAGCCAATCAGTTGGTTAGTTCATCCGTTGGAAGAAGAGATAGTGCATTTAGATTATGATTATCCAAATTTGAATTCCTGAAGGAGAGCCAGTCAGTTGGTTTGTTCATCCGTTGGAAGAAGAGATAGTGCATTTAGACTATGATTATCCAAATTTGAATTCCTGAAGGAGAGCCAGTCAGTTAGTTAGTTCATCCGTTGGAAGAAGAGATAGTGCATTTAGACTATGATTATCCAAATTTGAATTCCTGAAGGAGAGCCAGTCAGTTGGTTAGTTCATCCGTTGGAAGAAGAGTAAGTGCATTTAGACTATGATTATCCAAATTTGAATTCCTGAAGGAGAGCCAGTCAGTTAGTTAGTTCATCCGTTGGAAGAAGAGATAGTGCATTTAGACTATGATTATCCAAATTTGAATTCCTGAAGGAGAGCCAGTCAGTTAGTTAGTTCATCCGTTGGAAGAAGAGATAGTGCATTTAGACGATGATTATCCAAATTTGAATTCCTGAAGGAGAGCCAGTCAGTTAGTTAGTTCATCCGTTGGAAGAAGAGATAGTGCATTTAGACTATGATTATCCAAATTTGAATTCCTGAAGGAGAGCCAGTCAGTTGGTTAGTTCATCCGTTGGAAGAAGAGATAGTGCATTTAGACTATGATTATCCAAATTTGAATTCCTGAAGGAGAGCCAGTCAGTTAGTTAGTTCATCCGTTGGAAGAAGAGATAGTGCATTTAGACGATGATTATCCAAATTTGAATTCCTGAAGGAGAGCCAGTCAGTTAGTTAGTTCATCCGTTGGAAGAAGAGATAGTGCATTTAGATTATGATTATCCCAATTTGAATTCCTGAAGAAGAGCCAGTCAGTTGGTTAGTCCATCCGTTGGAAGAAGAGATAGTGCATTTAGACTATGATTATCCAAATTTGAATTCCTGAAGGAGAGAAAGTCAGTTGGTTAGTTCATCCGTTGGAAGAAGAGATAGTGCATTTAGATTATGATTATCCCAATTTGAATTCCTGAAGAAGAGCCAGTCAGTTGGTTAGTTCATCCGTTGGAAGAAGAGATAGTGCATTTAGATTATGATTATCTAAATTTGAATTCCTGAAGGAGAGCCAATCAGTTGGTTAGTTCATCCGTTGGAAGAAGAGATAGTGCATTTAGATTATGATTATCCAAATTTGAATTCCTGAAGGAGAGCCAGTCAGTTTGTTAGTTCATCCGTTGGAAGAAGAGATAGTGCATTTAGACTATGATTATCCAAATTTGAATTCCTGAAGGAGAGCCAGTCAGTTAGTTAGTTCATCCGTTGGAAGAAGAGATAGTGCATTTAGACGATGATTATCCAAATTTGAATTCCTGAAGGAGAGCCAGTCAGTTAGTTAGTTCATCCGTTGGAAGAAGAGATAGTGCATTTAGACTATGATTATCCAAATTTGAATTCATGAAGGAGAGCCAGTCAGTTGGTTAGTTAATCCGTTGGAAGAAGAGATAGTGCATTTAGACTATGATTATCCAAATTTGAATTCATGAAGGAGAGCCAGTCAGTTGGTTAGTTCATCCGTTGGAAGAAGAGATAGTGCATTTAGATTATGATTATCCAAATTAAAATTCCTGAAGGAGAGCCAGTCAGTTGGTTAGTCCATCCGTTGGAAGAAGAGATAGTGCATTTAGATTATGATTATCCCAATTTGAATTCCTGAAGGAGAGCCAGTCAGTTAGTTAGTTCATCCGTTGGAAGAAGAGATAGTGCATTTAGATTATGATTATCCCAATTTGAATTCCTGAAGAAGAGCCAGTCAGTTGGTTAGTCCATCCGTTGGAAGAAGAGATAGTGCATTTAGACTATGATTATCCAAATTTGAATTCCTGAAGGAGAGCCAGTCAGTTGGTTAGTTCATCCGTTGGAAGAAGAGATAGTGCATTTAGATTATGATTATCCCAATTTGAATTCCTGAAGAAGAGCCAGTCAGTTGGTTAGTTCATCCGTTGGAAGAAGAGATAGTGCATTTAGATTAGGATTATCCCAATTTGAATTCCTGAAGGAGAGCCAGTCAGTTGGTTAGTTCATCCGTTGGAAGAAGGGATAGTGCATTTAGACTATGATTATCCAAATTTGAATTACTGAAGGAGAGCCAGTCAGTTGGTTAGTTCATCCGTTGGAAGAAGAGATAGTGCATTTAGATTATGATTATCCAAATTTGAATTCCTGAAGGAGAGCCAGTCAGTTGGTTAGTTCATCCGTTGGAAGAAGAGATAGTGCATTTAGATTATGATTATCCAAATTTGAATTCCTGAAGGAGAGCCAGTCAGTTTGTTAGTTCATCCGTTGGAAGAAGAGATAGTGCATTTAGACTATGATTATCCAAATTTGAATTCCTGAAGGAGAGCCAGTCAGTTAGTTAGTTCATCCGTTGGAAGAAGAGATAGTGCATTTAGACGATGATTATCCAAATTTGAATTCCTGAAGGAGAGCCAGTCAGTTAGTTAGTTCATCCGTTGGAAGAAGAGATAGTGCATTTAGACTATGATTATCCAAATTTGAATTCCTGAAGGAGAGCCAGTCAGTTAGTTTGTTCATCCGTTGGAAGAAGAGATTGTGCATTTAGATTATGATTATCCCAATTTGAATTCCTGAAGGAGAGCCAGTCAGTAGGTTAGTTCATCCGTTGGAAGAAGAGATAGTGCATTTAGACTATGATTATCCAAATTTGACTTCCTGAAGGAGAGCCAGTCAGTTTGTTAGTTCATCCGTTGGAAGAAGAGATAGTGCATTTAGACTATGATTATCCAAATTTGAATTCCTGAAGGAGAGCCAGTCAGTTGGTTAGTTCATCCGTTGGAAGAAGAGATAGTGCATTTAGACTATGATTATCCAAATTTGAATTCCTAAAGGAGAGCCACTCAGTAGGTTAGTTCATCCGTTGGAAGAAGAGATAGTGCATTTAGACTATGATTATCCAAATTTGAATTCCTGAAGGAGAGCCAGTCAGTTGGATAGTTCATCCGTTGGAAGAAGAGATAGTGAATTTAGACGATGATTATCCAAATTTGACTTCCTGAAGGAGAGCCAGTCAGTTGGTTAGTTCATCCGTTGGAAGAAGAGATAGTGCATTTAGACTATGATTATCCAAATTTGAATTCCTGAAGGAGAGCCAGTCAGTTGGTTAGTTCATCCGTTGGAAGAAGAGATAGTGCATTTAGACTATGATTATCCAAATTTGAATTCCTGAAGGAGAGCCAGTCAGTTGGTTAGTTCATCCGTTGGAAGAAGAGATAGTGCATTTAGACTATGATTATCCAAATTTGAATTCCTGAAGGAGAGCCAGTCAGTTGGTTAGTTCATCCGTTGGAAGAAGAGATAGTGCATTTAGACTATGATTATCCAAATTTGAATTCCTGAAGGAGAGCCAGTCAGTTGGTTAGTTCATCCGTTGGAAGAAGAGATAGTGCATTTAGACTATGATTATCCAAATTTGAATTCCTGAAGGAGAGCCAGTCAGTTGGTTAGTTCATCCGTTGGAAGAAGAGATAGTGCATTTAGACTATGATTATCCAAATTTGAATTCCTGAAGGAGAGCCAGTCAGTTGGATAGTTCATCCGTTGGAAGAAGAGATAGTGAATTTAGACGATGATTATCCAAATTTGACTTCCTGAAGGAGAGCCAGTCAGTTGGTTAGTTCATCCGTTGGAAGAAGAGATAGTGCATTTAGACTATGATTATCCAAATTTGAATTCCTGAAGGAGAGCCAGTCAGTTGGTTAGTTCATCCGTTGGAAGAAGAGATAGTGCATTTAGACTATGATTATCCAAATTTGAATTCCTGAAGGAGAGCCAGTCAGTTGGTTAGTTCATCCGTTGGAAGAAGAGATAGTGCATTTAGACTATGATTATCCAAATTTGAATTCCTAAAGGAGAGCCACTCAGTAGGTTAGTTCATCCGTTGGAAGAAGAGATAGTGCATTTAGACTATGATTATCCAAATTTGAATTCCTGAAGGAGAGCCAGTCAGTTGGATAGTTCATCCGTTGGAAGAAGAGATAGTGAATTTAGACGATGATTATCCAAATTTGACTTCCTGAAGGAGAGCCAGTCAGTTGGTTAGTTCATCCGTTGGAAGAAGAGATAGTGCATTTAGACTATGATTATCCAAATTTGAATTCCTGAAGGAGAGCCAGTCAGTTGGTTAGTTCATCCGTTGGAAGAAGAGATAGTGCATTTAGACTATGATTATCCAAATTTGAATTCCTGAAGGAGAGCCAGTCAGTTGGTTAGTTCATCCGTTGGAAGAAGAGATAGTGCATTTAGACTATGATTATCCAAATTTGAATTCCTGAAGGAGAGCCAGTCAGTTGGTTAGTTCATCCGTTGGAAGAAGAGATAGTGCATTTAGACTATGATTATCCAAATTTGAATTCCTGAAGGAGAGCCAGTCAGTTGGATAGTTCATCCGTTGGAAGAAGAGATAGTGAATTTAGACGATGATTATCCAAATTTGACTTCCTGAAGGAGAGCCAGTCAGTTGGTTAGTTCATCCGTTGGAAGAAGAGATAGTGCATTTAGACTATGATTATCCAAATTTGAATTCCTGAAGGAGAGCCAGTCAGTTGGTTAGTTCATCCGTTGGAAGAAGAGATAGTGCATTTAGACTATGATTATCCAAATTTGAATTCCTGAAGGAGAGCCAGTCAGTTGGTTAGTTCATCCGTTGGAAGAAGAGATAGTGCATTTAGACTATGATTATCCAAATTTGAATTCCTGAAGGAGAGCCAGTCAGTTGGTTAGTTCATCCGTTGAAAGAAGAGATAGTGCATTTAGATTATGATTATCCCAATTTGAATTCCTGAAGGAGAGCCAGTCAGTTGGTTAGTTCATCCGTTGGATGAAGAGATAGTGAATTTAGACTATGATTATCCAAATTTGACTTCCTGAAGGAGAGCTAGTCAGTTAGTTAGTTCATCCGTTGGAAGAAGAGATAGTGCATTTAGACTATGATTATCCAAATTTGAATTCCTGAAGGAGAGCCAGTCAGTTGGTTAGTTCATCCGTTGGAAGAAGAGATAGTGCATTTAGACTATGATTATCCAAATTTGAATTCCTGAAGGAGAGCCAGTCAGTTGGTTAGTTAATCCGTTGGAAGAAGAGATAGTGCATTTAGACTATGATTATCCAAATTTGAATTCCTGAAGGAGAGCCAGTCAGTAGGTTAGTTCATCCGTTGGAAGAAGAGATAGTGCATTTAGACTATGATTATCCAAATTTGACTTCCTGAAGGAGAGCCAGTCAGTTTGTTAGTTCATCCGTTGGAAGAAGAGATAGTGCATTTAGACTATGATTATCCAAATTTGAATTCCTGAAGGAGAGCCAGTCAGTTGGTTAGTTCATCCGTTGGAAGAAGAGATAGTGCATTTAGACTATGATTATCCAAATTTGAATTCCTGAAGGAGAGCCAGTCAGTTGGATAGTTCATCCGTTGGAAGAAGAGATAGTGAATTTAGACGATGATTATCCAAATTTGACTTCCTGAAGGAGAGCTAGTCAGTTAGTTAGTTCATCCGTTGGAAGAAGAGATAGTGCATTTAGACTATGATTATCCAAATTTGACTTCCTGAAGGAGAGCCAGTCAGTTGGTTAGTTCATCCGTTGGAAGAAGAGATAGTGCATTTAGACTATGATTATCCAAATTTGAATTCCTGAAGGAGAGCCAGTCAGTTGGTTAGTCCATCCGTTGGAAGAAGAGATAGTGCATTTAGATTATGATTATCCCAATTTGAATTCCTGAAGGAGAGCCAGTCAGTTGGTTAGTTCATCCGTTGGATGAAGAGATAGTGAATTTAGACTATGATTATCCAAATTTGACTTCCTGAAGGAGAGCTAGTCAGTTAGTTAGTTCATCCGTTGGAAGAAGAGATAGTGCATTTAGACTATGATTATCCAAATTTGAATTCCTGAAGGAGAGCCAGTCAGTTGGATAGTTCATCCGTTGGAAGAAGAGATAGTGAATTTAGACGATGATTATCCAAATTTGACTTCCTGAAGGAGAGCTAGTCAGTTAGTTAGTTCATCCGTTGGAAGAAGAGATAGTGCATTTAGACTATGATTATCCAAATTTGACTTCCTGAAGGAGAGCTAGTCAGTTAGTTAGTTCATCCGTTGGAAGAAGGGATAGTGCCTTTAGACTATGATTATCCAAATTTGAATTCCTGAAGGAGAGCCAGTCAGTTGGTTAGTTCATCCGTTGGAAGAAGAGATAGTGCATTTAGACTATGATTATCCAAATTTGAATTCCTGAAGGAGAGCCAGTCAGTTGGTTAGTCCATCCGTTGGAAGAAGAGATAGTGCATTTAGATTATGATTATCCCAATTTGAATTCCTGAAGGAGAGCCAGTCAGTTGGTTAGTTCATCCGTTGGATGAAGAGATAGTGAATTTAGACTATGATTATCCAAATTTGACTTCCTGAAGGAGAGCTAGTCAGTTAGTTAGTTCATCCGTTGGAAGAAGAGATAGTGCATTTAGACTATGATTATCCAAATTTGAATTCCTGAAGGAGAGCCAGTCAGTTGGTTAGTTCATCCGTTGGAAGAAGAGATAGTGCATTTAGACTATGATTATCCAAATTTGAATTCCTGAAGGAGAGCCACTCAGTAGGTTAGTTCATCCGTTGGAAGAAGAGATAGTGCATTTAGACTATGATTATCCAAATTTGAATTCATGAAGGAGAGCCAGTCAGTTGGTTAGTTAATCCGTTGGAAGAAGAGATAGTGCATTTAGACTATGATTATCCAAATTTGAATTCATGAAGGAGAGCCAGTCAGTTGGTTAGTTACTCCGTTGGAAGAAGAGATAGTGCATTTAGATTATGATTATCCCAATTCGAATTCCTGAAGGAGAGCCAGTCAGTAGGTTAGTTCATCCGTTGGAAGAAGAGATAGTGCATTTAGACTATGATTATCCAAATTTGAATTCATGAAGGAGAGCCAGTCAGTTGGTTAGTTAATCCGTTGGAAGAAGAGATAGTGCATTTAGACTATGATTATCCAAATTTGAATTCATGAAGGAGAGCCAGTCAGTTGGTTAGTTCATCCGTTGGAAGAAGAGATAGTGCATTTAGACTCTGATTATCCAAATTTGAATTCCTGAAGGAGAGCCAGTCAGTTGGTTAGTTCATCCGTTGGGAGAAGAGATAGTGCATTTAGACTATGATTATCCAAATTTGAATTCCCGAAGTAGAGCCAGTCAGTTGGTTAGTTCATCCGTTGGAAGAAGAGATAGTGCATTTAGACTATGATTATCCAAATTTGAATTCCTGAAGGAGAGCCAGTCAGTTGGTTAGTTCATCCGTTGGAAGAAGAGAAAGTGCATTTAGACTATGATTATCCAAATTTGAATTCCTGAAGGAGAGCCAGTCAGTTGGTTAGTTCATCCGTTGGAAGAAGAGATAGTGCATTTAGACTATGATTATCCAAATTTGAATTCCTGAAGGAGAGCCAGTCAGTTGGTTAGTTCATCCGTTGGAAGAAGAGATAGTGGATTTAGACCATGATTATCCAAATTTGAATTCCTGAAGGAGAGCCAGTCAGTTGGTTAGTTCATCCGTTGGAAGAAGAGATAGTGCATTTAGACTATGATTATCCAAATTTGAATTCATGATGGAGGGCCAGTCAGTTGGTTAGTTCATCTGGTATAAGAAGGGATAGTGCCTTTAGACTATGATTATCCAAATTTGAATTCCTGAAGGAGAGCCAGTCAGTTGGTTAGTTCATCCGTTGGAAGAAGGGATAGTGATTTTAGATGATGATTATCCAAATTTGAATTCCTGAAGGAGAGCCAGTCAGTTGGTTAGTTCATCCGTTGGAAGAAGAGATAGTGCATTTAGACTATGATTATCCAAATTTGAATTCATGAAGGAGAGCCAGTCAGTTGGTTAGTTAATCCGTTGGAAGAAGAGATTATGCATTTAGACTATGATTATCCAAATTTGAATTCATGAAGGAGAGCCAGTCAGTTGGTTAGTTCATCCGTTGGAAGAAGAGATAGTGCATTTAGACTCTGATTATCCAAATTTGAATTCCTGAAGGAGAGCCAGTCAGTTGGTTAGTTCATCCGTTGGGAGAAGAGATAGTGCATTTAGACTATGATTATCCAAATTTGAATTCCTGAAGTAGAGCCAGTCAGTTGGTTAGTTCATCCGTTGGAAGAAGAGATAGTGCATTTAGACTATGATTATCCAAATTTGAATTCCTGAAGGAGAGCCAGTCAGTTGGTTAGTTCATCCGTTGGAAGAAGAGAAAGTGCATTTAGACTATGATTATCCAAATTTGAATTCCTGAATGAGAGCCAGTCAGTTGGTTAGTTCATCCGTTGGAAGAAGAGATAGTGCATTTAGACTATGATTATCCAAATTTGAATTCCTGAAGGAGAGCCAGTCAGTTGGTTAGTTCATCCGTTGGAAGAAGAGATAGTGGATTTAGACCATGATTATCCAAATTTGAATTCCTGAAGGAGAGCCAGTCAGTAGGTTAGTTCATCCGTTGGAAGAAGAGATAGTGCATTTAGACTATGATTATCCAAATTTGAATTCATGAAGGAGAGCCAGTCAGTTGGTTAGTTCATCCGTTGGAAGAAGGGATAGAGCATTTAGACTATGATTATCCAAATTTGAATTCCTGAAGGAGAGCCAGTCAGTTAGTAAGTTCATCCGTTGGAAGAAGAGATAGTGCATTTAGACTATGATTATCCAAATTTGAATTCCTGAAGGAGAGCCAGTCAGTTGGTTAGTTCATCCGTTGGAAGAAGAGATAGTGCATTTAGACTATGATTATCCAAATTTGAATTCCTGAAGGAGAGCCAGTCAGTTGGTTAGTTCATCCGTTGGAAGAAGGGATAGTGATTTTAGATGATGATTATCCAAATTTGAATTCCTGAAGGAGAGCCAGTCAGTTGGTTAGTTAATCCGTTGGAAGAAGGGATAGTGCATTTAGACTATGATTATCCAAATTTGAATTCCTGAAGGAGAGCCAGTCAGTTGGTTAGTTCATCCGTTGGAAGAAGGGATAGTGATTTTAGACTATGATTATCCAAATTTGAATTCCTGAAGGAGAGCCAGTCAGTTGGTTAGTTAATCCGTTGGAAGAAGGGATAGTGCATTTAGACTATGATTATCCAAATTTGAATTCCTGAAGGAGAGCCAGTCAGTTGGTTAGTTCATCCGTTGGAAGAAGAGATATGCATTTAGACTATGATTATCCAAATTTGAATTCCTGAAGGAGAGCCAGTCAGTTGGTTAGTTCATCCGTTGGAAGAAGAGATAGTGCATTAAGATTATGATTATCCAAATTTGAATTCCTGAAGGAGAGCCAGTCAGTTGGTTAGTTCATCCGTTGGAAGAAGAGATAGTGCATTTAGACTATGATTATCCAAATTTGAATTCCTGAAGGAGAGCCAGTCAGTTGGTTAGTTCATCCGTTGGAAGAAGGGATAGTGATTTTAGATGATGATTATCCAAATTTGAATTCCTGAAGGAGAGCCAGTCAGTTGGTTAGTTCATCCGTTGGAAGAAGAGATAGTGCATTTAGACTATGATTATCCAAATTTGAATTCCTGAAGGAGAGCCAGTCAGTTGGTTAGTTCATCCGTTGGAAGAAGAGTAAGTGCATTTAGACTATGATTATCCAAATTTGAATTCCTGAAGGAGAGCCAGTCAGTTGGTTAGTTCATCCGTTGGAAGAAGAGATAGTGCATTTAGACTATGATTATCCAAATTTGAATTCCTGAAGGAGAGCCAGTCAGTTGGTTAGTTCATCCGTTGGAAGAAGAGATAGTGCATTTAGACTATGATTATCCAAATTTGAATTCCTGAAGGAGAGCCAGTCAGTTGGTTAGTTCATCCGTTGGAAGAAGAGATAGTGCATTTAGACTATGATTATCCAAATTTGAATTCCTGAAGGAGAGCCAGTCAGTTGGTTAGTTCATCCGTTGGAAGAAGAGATAGTGCATTTAGACTATGATTATCCAAATTTGAATTCCTGAAGGAGAGCCAGTCAGTTGGTTAGTTCATCCGTTGGAAGAAGGGATAGTGATTTTAGATGATGATTATCCAAATTTGAATTCCTGAAGGAGAGCCAGTCAGTTGGTTAGTTCATCCGTTGGAAGAAGAGATAGTGCATTTAGACTATGATTATCCAAATTTGAATTCCTGAAGGAGAGCCAGTCAGTTGGTTAGTTCATCCGTTGGAAGAAGAGTAAGTGCATTTAGACTATGATTATCCAAATTTGAATTCCTGAAGGAGAGCCAGTCAGTTGGTTAGTTCATCCGTTGGAAGAAGAGATAGTGCATTTAGACTATGATTATCCAAATTTGAATTCCTGAAGGAGAGCCAGTCAGTTGGTTAGTTCATCCGTTGGAAGAAGAGATAGTGCATTTAGACTATGATTATCCAAATTTGAATTCCTGAAGGAGAGCCAGTCAGTTGGTTAGTTCATCCGTTGGAAGAAGAGATAGTGCATTTAGACTATGATTATCCAAATTTGAATTCCTGAAGGAGAGCCAGTCAGTTGGTTAGTTCATCCGTTGGAAGAAGAGATAGTGCATTTAGACTATGATTATCCAAATTTGAATTCCTGAAGGAGAGCCAGTCAGTTGGTTAGTTCATCCGTTGGAAGAAGGGATAGTGATTTTAGATGATGATTATCCAAATTTGAATTCCTGAAGGAGAGCCAGTCAGTTGGTTAGTTCATCCGTTGGAAGAAGAGATAGTGCATTTAGACTATGATTATCCAAATTTGAATTCCTGAAGGAGAGCCAGTCAGTTGGTTAGTTCATCCGTTGGAAGAAGAGATAGTGCATTTAGACTATGATTATCCAAATTTGAATTCCTGAAGGAGAGCCAGTCAGTTGGTTAGTTCATCCGTTGGAAGAAGAGATAGTGCATTTAGACTATGATTATCCAAATTTGAATTCCTGAAGGAGAGCCAGTCAGTTGGTTAGTTCATCCGTTGGAAGAAGAGATAGTGCATTTAGACTATGATTATCCAAATTTGAATTCCTGAAGGAGAGCCAGTCAGTTGGTTAGTTCATCCGTTGGAAGAAGAGATAGTGCATTTAGACTATGATTATCCAAATTTGAATTCCTGAAGGAGAGCCAGTCAGTTGGTTAGTTCATCCGTTGGAAGAAGAGTAAGTGCATTTAGACTATGATTATCCAAATTTGAATTCCTGAAGGAGAGCCAGTCAGTTGGTTAGTTCATCCGTTGGAAGAAGAGATAGTGCATTTAGACTATGATTATCCAAATTTGAATTCCTGAAGGAGAGCCAGTCAGTTGGTTAGTTCATCCGTTGGAAGAAGAGATAGTGCATTTAGACTATGATTATCCAAATTTGAATTCCTGAAGGAGAGCCAGTCAGTTGGTTAGTTCATCCGTTGGAAGAAGAGATAGTGCATTTAGACTATGATTATCCAAATTTGAATTCATGATGGAGGGCCAGTCAGTTGGTTAGTTCATCTGGTATAAGAAGGGATAGTGCCTTTAGACTATGATTATCCAAATTTGAATTCCTGAAGGAGAGCCAGTCAGTTGGTTAGTTCATCCGTTGGAAGAAGGGATAGTGATTTTAGATGATGATTATCCAAATTTGAATTCCTGAAGGAGAGCCAGTCAGTTGGTTAGTTCATCCGTTGGAAGAAGAGATAGTGCATTTAGACTATGATTATCCAAATTTGAATTCATGAAGGAGAGCCAGTCAGTTGGTTAGTTAATCCGTTGGAAGAAGAGATTATGCATTTAGACTATGATTATCCAAATTTGAATTCATGAAGGAGAGCCAGTCAGTTGGTTAGTTAATCCGTTGGAAGAAGAGATAGTGCATTTAGACTCTGATTATCCAAATTTGAATTCCTGAAGGAGAGCCAGTCAGTTGGTTAGTTCATCCGTTGGGAGAAGAGATAGTGCATTTAGACTATGATTATCCAAATTTGAATTCCTGAAGTAGAGCCAGTCAGTTGGTTAGTTCATCCGTTGGAAGAAGAGATAGTGCATTTAGACTATGATTATCCAAATTTGAATTCCTGAAGGAGAGCCAGTCAGTTGGTTAGTTCATCCGTTGGAAGAAGAGAAAGTGCATTTAGACTATGATTATCCAAATTTGAATTCCTGAAGGAGAGCCAGTCAGTTGGTTAGTTCATCCGTTGGAAGAAGAGATAGTGCATTTAGACTATGATTATCCAAATTTGAATTCCTGAAGGAGAGCCAGTCAGTTGGTTAGTTCATCCGTTGGAAGAAGAGATAGTGGATTTAGACCATGATTATCCAAATTTGAATTCCTGAAGGAGAGCCAGTCAGTAGGTTAGTTCATCCGTTGGAAGAAGAGATAGTGCATTTAGACTATGATTATCCAAATTTGAATTCATGAAGGAGAGCCAGTCAGTTGGTTAGTTCATCCGTTGGAAGAAGAGATAGTGCATTTAGATTATGATTATCCAAATTTGAATTCCTGAAGGAGAGCCAGTCAGTTGGTTAGTTCATCCGTTGGAAGAAGAGTAAGTGCATTTAGACTATGATTATCCAAATTTGAATTCCTGAAGGAGAGCCAGTCAGTTGGTTAGTTCATCCGTTGGAAGAAGAGATAGTGCATTTAGACTATGATTATCCAAATTTGAATTCCTGAAGGAGAGCCAGTCAGTTGGTTAGTTCATCCGTTGGAAGAAGAGATAGTGCATTTAGACTATGATTATCCAAATTTGAATTCCTGAAGGAGAGCCAGTCAGTTGGTTAGTTCATCCGTTGGAAGAAGAGATAGTGCATTTAGACTATGATTATCCAAATTTGAATTCCTGAAGGAGAGCCAGTCAGTTGGTTAGTTCATCCGTTGGAAGAAGAGTAAGTGCATTTAGACTATGATTATCCAAATTTGAATTCCTGAAGGAGAGCCAGTCAGTTGGTTAGTTCATCCGTTGGAAGAAGAGATAGTGCATTTAGACTATGATTATCCAAATTTGAATTCCTGAAGGAGAGCCAGTCAGTTGGTTAGTTCATCCGTTGGAAGAAGGGATAATGCATTTAGAATACGATTATCCAAATTTTAATTCCTGAAGGAGAGCCAGTCAGTTGGTTAGTTCATCCGTTGGAAGAAGAGATAGTGCATTTAGACTATGATTATCCAAATGTTAATTCCTGAAGGAGAGCCAGTCAGTTGGTTAGTTCATCCGTTGGAAGAAGAGATAGTGCATTTAGACTATGATTATCCAAATTTGAATTCCTGAAGGAGAGCCACTCAGTAGGTTAGTTCATCCGTTGGAAGAAGAGATAGTGCATTTAGACTATGATTATCCAAATTTGAATTCATGAAGGAGAGCCAGTCAGTTGGTTAGTTAATCCGTTGGAAGAAGAGATAGTGCATTTAGACTATGATTATCCAAATTTGAATTCATGAAGGAGAGCCAGTCAGTTGGTTAGTTACTCCGTTGGAAGAAGAGATAGTGCATTTAGATTATGATTATCCCAATTCGAATTCCTGAAGGAGAGCCAGTCAGTAGGTTAGTTCATCCGTTGGAAGAAGAGATAGTGCATTTAGACTATGATTATCCAAATTTGAATTCATGAAGGAGAGCCAGTCAGTTGGTTAGTTAATCCGTTGGAAGAAGAGATAGTGCATTTAGACTATGATTATCCAAATTTGAATTCATGAAGGAGAGCCAGTCAGTTGGTTAGTTCATCCGTTGGAAGAAGAGATAGTGCATTTAGACTCTGATTATCCAAATTTGAATTCCTGAAGGAGAGCCAGTCAGTTGGTTAGTTCATCCGTTGGGAGAAGAGATAGTGCATTTAGACTATGATTATCCAAATTTGAATTCCCGAAGTAGAGCCAGTCAGTTGGTTAGTTCATCCGTTGGAAGAAGAGATAGTGCATTTAGACTATGATTATCCAAATTTGAATTCCTGAAGGAGAGCCAGTCAGTTGGTTAGTTCATCCGTTGGAAGAAGAGAAAGTGCATTTAGACTATGATTATCCAAATTTGAATTCCTGAAGGAGAGCCAGTCAGTTGGTTAGTTCATCCGTTGGAAGAAGAGATAGTGCATTTAGACTATGATTATCCAAATTTGAATTCCTGAAGGAGAGCCAGTCAGTTGGTTAGTTCATCCGTTGGAAGAAGAGATAGTGGATTTAGACCATGATTATCCAAATTTGAATTCCTGAAGGAGAGCCAGTCAGTTGGTTAGTTCATCCGTTGGAAGAAGAGATAGTGCATTTAGACTATGATTATCCAAATTTGAATTCATGATGGAGGGCCAGTCAGTTGGTTAGTTCATCTGGTATAAGAAGGGATAGTGCCTTTAGACTATGATTATCCAAATTTGAATTCCTGAAGGAGAGCCAGTCAGTTGGTTAGTTCATCCGTTGGAAGAAGGGATAGTGATTTTAGATGATGATTATCCAAATTTGAATTCCTGAAGGAGAGCCAGTCAGTTGGTTAGTTCATCCGTTGGAAGAAGAGATAGTGCATTTAGACTATGATTATCCAAATTTGAATTCATGAAGGAGAGCCAGTCAGTTGGTTAGTTAATCCGTTGGAAGAAGAGATTATGCATTTAGACTATGATTATCCAAATTTGAATTCATGAAGGAGAGCCAGTCAGTTGGTTAGTTCATCCGTTGGAAGAAGAGATAGTGCATTTAGACTCTGATTATCCAAATTTGAATTCCTGAAGGAGAGCCAGTCAGTTGGTTAGTTCATCCGTTGGGAGAAGAGATAGTGCATTTAGACTATGATTATCCAAATTTGAATTCCTGAAGTAGAGCCAGTCAGTTGGTTAGTTCATCCGTTGGAAGAAGAGATAGTGCATTTAGACTATGATTATCCAAATTTGAATTCCTGAAGGAGAGCCAGTCAGTTGGTTAGTTCATCCGTTGGAAGAAGAGAAAGTGCATTTAGACTATGATTATCCAAATTTGAATTCCTGAATGAGAGCCAGTCAGTTGGTTAGTTCATCCGTTGGAAGAAGAGATAGTGCATTTAGACTATGATTATCCAAATTTGAATTCCTGAAGGAGAGCCAGTCAGTTGGTTAGTTCATCCGTTGGAAGAAGAGATAGTGGATTTAGACCATGATTATCCAAATTTGAATTCCTGAAGGAGAGCCAGTCAGTAGGTTAGTTCATCCGTTGGAAGAAGAGATAGTGCATTTAGACTATGATTATCCAAATTTGAATTCATGAAGGAGAGCCAGTCAGTTGGTTAGTTCATCCGTTGGAAGAAGGGATAGAGCATTTAGACTATGATTATCCAAATTTGAATTCCTGAAGGAGAGCCAGTCAGTTAGTAAGTTCATCCGTTGGAAGAAGAGATAGTGCATTTAGACTATGATTATCCAAATTTGAATTCCTGAAGGAGAGCCAGTCAGTTGGTTAGTTCATCCGTTGGAAGAAGAGATAGTGCATTTAGACTATGATTATCCAAATTTGAATTCCTGAAGGAGAGCCAGTCAGTTGGTTAGTTCATCCGTTGGAAGAAGGGATAGTGATTTTAGATGATGATTATCCAAATTTGAATTCCTGAAGGAGAGCCAGTCAGTTGGTTAGTTAATCCGTTGGAAGAAGGGATAGTGCATTTAGACTATGATTATCCAAATTTGAATTCCTGAAGGAGAGCCAGTCAGTTGGTTAGTTCATCCGTTGGAAGAAGGGATAGTGATTTTAGACTATGATTATCCAAATTTGAATTCCTGAAGGAGAGCCAGTCAGTTGGTTAGTTAATCCGTTGGAAGAAGGGATAGTGCATTTAGACTATGATTATCCAAATTTGAATTCCTGAAGGAGAGCCAGTCAGTTGGTTAGTTCATCCGTTGGAAGAAGAGATATGCATTTAGACTATGATTATCCAAATTTGAATTCCTGAAGGAGAGCCAGTCAGTTGGTTAGTTCATCCGTTGGAAGAAGAGATAGTGCATTAAGATTATGATTATCCAAATTTGAATTCCTGAAGGAGAGCCAGTCAGTTGGTTAGTTCATCCGTTGGAAGAAGAGATAGTGCATTTAGACTATGATTATCCAAATTTGAATTCCTGAAGGAGAGCCAGTCAGTTGGTTAGTTCATCCGTTGGAAGAAGGGATAGTGATTTTAGATGATGATTATCCAAATTTGAATTCCTGAAGGAGAGCCAGTCAGTTGGTTAGTTCATCCGTTGGAAGAAGAGATAGTGCATTTAGACTATGATTATCCAAATTTGAATTCCTGAAGGAGAGCCAGTCAGTTGGTTAGTTCATCCGTTGGAAGAAGAGTAAGTGCATTTAGACTATGATTATCCAAATTTGAATTCCTGAAGGAGAGCCAGTCAGTTGGTTAGTTCATCCGTTGGAAGAAGAGATAGTGCATTTAGACTATGATTATCCAAATTTGAATTCCTGAAGGAGAGCCAGTCAGTTGGTTAGTTCATCCGTTGGAAGAAGAGATAGTGCATTTAGACTATGATTATCCAAATTTGAATTCCTGAAGGAGAGCCAGTCAGTTGGTTAGTTCATCCGTTGGAAGAAGAGATAGTGCATTTAGACTATGATTATCCAAATTTGAATTCCTGAAGGAGAGCCAGTCAGTTGGTTAGTTCATCCGTTGGAAGAAGAGATAGTGCATTTAGACTATGATTATCCAAATTTGAATTCCTGAAGGAGAGCCAGTCAGTTGGTTAGTTCATCCGTTGGAAGAAGGGATAGTGATTTTAGATGATGATTATCCAAATTTGAATTCCTGAAGGAGAGCCAGTCAGTTGGTTAGTTCATCCGTTGGAAGAAGAGATAGTGCATTTAGACTATGATTATCCAAATTTGAATTCCTGAAGGAGAGCCAGTCAGTTGGTTAGTTCATCCGTTGGAAGAAGAGTAAGTGCATTTAGACTATGATTATCCAAATTTGAATTCCTGAAGGAGAGCCAGTCAGTTGGTTAGTTCATCCGTTGGAAGAAGAGATAGTGCATTTAGACTATGATTATCCAAATTTGAATTCCTGAAGGAGAGCCAGTCAGTTGGTTAGTTCATCCGTTGGAAGAAGAGATAGTGCATTTAGACTATGATTATCCAAATTTGAATTCCTGAAGGAGAGCCAGTCAGTTGGTTAGTTCATCCGTTGGAAGAAGAGATAGTGCATTTAGACTATGATTATCCAAATTTGAATTCCTGAAGGAGAGCCAGTCAGTTGGTTAGTTCATCCGTTGGAAGAAGAGATAGTGCATTTAGACTATGATTATCCAAATTTGAATTCCTGAAGGAGAGCCAGTCAGTTGGTTAGTTCATCCGTTGGAAGAAGGGATAGTGATTTTAGATGATGATTATCCAAATTTGAATTCCTGAAGGAGAGCCAGTCAGTTGGTTAGTTCATCCGTTGGAAGAAGAGATAGTGCATTTAGACTATGATTATCCAAATTTGAATTCCTGAAGGAGAGCCAGTCAGTTGGTTAGTTCATCCGTTGGAAGAAGAGATAGTGCATTTAGACTATGATTATCCAAATTTGAATTCCTGAAGGAGAGCCAGTCAGTTGGTTAGTTCATCCGTTGGAAGAAGAGATAGTGCATTTAGACTATGATTATCCAAATTTGAATTCCTGAAGGAGAGCCAGTCAGTTGGTTAGTTCATCCGTTGGAAGAAGAGATAGTGCATTTAGACTATGATTATCCAAATTTGAATTCCTGAAGGAGAGCCAGTCAGTTGGTTAGTTCATCCGTTGGAAGAAGAGATAGTGCATTTAGACTATGATTATCCAAATTTGAATTCCTGAAGGAGAGCCAGTCAGTTGGTTAGTTCATCCGTTGGAAGAAGAGTAAGTGCATTTAGACTATGATTATCCAAATTTGAATTCCTGAAGGAGAGCCAGTCAGTTGGTTAGTTCATCCGTTGGAAGAAGAGATAGTGCATTTAGACTATGATTATCCAAATTTGAATTCCTGAAGGAGAGCCAGTCAGTTGGTTAGTTCATCCGTTGGAAGAAGAGATAGTGCATTTAGACTATGATTATCCAAATTTGAATTCCTGAAGGAGAGCCAGTCAGTTGGTTAGTTCATCCGTTGGAAGAAGAGATAGTGCATTTAGACTATGATTATCCAAATTTGAATTCATGATGGAGGGCCAGTCAGTTGGTTAGTTCATCTGGTATAAGAAGGGATAGTGCCTTTAGACTATGATTATCCAAATTTGAATTCCTGAAGGAGAGCCAGTCAGTTGGTTAGTTCATCCGTTGGAAGAAGGGATAGTGATTTTAGATGATGATTATCCAAATTTGAATTCCTGAAGGAGAGCCAGTCAGTTGGTTAGTTCATCCGTTGGAAGAAGAGATAGTGCATTTAGACTATGATTATCCAAATTTGAATTCATGAAGGAGAGCCAGTCAGTTGGTTAGTTAATCCGTTGGAAGAAGAGATTATGCATTTAGACTATGATTATCCAAATTTGAATTCATGAAGGAGAGCCAGTCAGTTGGTTAGTTAATCCGTTGGAAGAAGAGATAGTGCATTTAGACTCTGATTATCCAAATTTGAATTCCTGAAGGAGAGCCAGTCAGTTGGTTAGTTCATCCGTTGGGAGAAGAGATAGTGCATTTAGACTATGATTATCCAAATTTGAATTCCTGAAGTAGAGCCAGTCAGTTGGTTAGTTCATCCGTTGGAAGAAGAGATAGTGCATTTAGACTATGATTATCCAAATTTGAATTCCTGAAGGAGAGCCAGTCAGTTGGTTAGTTCATCCGTTGGAAGAAGAGAAAGTGCATTTAGACTATGATTATCCAAATTTGAATTCCTGAAGGAGAGCCAGTCAGTTGGTTAGTTCATCCGTTGGAAGAAGAGATAGTGCATTTAGACTATGATTATCCAAATTTGAATTCCTGAAGGAGAGCCAGTCAGTTGGTTAGTTCATCCGTTGGAAGAAGAGATAGTGGATTTAGACCATGATTATCCAAATTTGAATTCCTGAAGGAGAGCCAGTCAGTAGGTTAGTTCATCCGTTGGAAGAAGAGATAGTGCATTTAGACTATGATTATCCAAATTTGAATTCATGAAGGAGAGCCAGTCAGTTGGTTAGTTCATCCGTTGGAAGAAGAGATAGTGCATTTAGATTATGATTATCCAAATTTGAATTCCTGAAGGAGAGCCAGTCAGTTGGTTAGTTCATCCGTTGGAAGAAGAGTAAGTGCATTTAGACTATGATTATCCAAATTTGAATTCCTGAAGGAGAGCCAGTCAGTTGGTTAGTTCATCCGTTGGAAGAAGAGATAGTGCATTTAGACTATGATTATCCAAATTTGAATTCCTGAAGGAGAGCCAGTCAGTTGGTTAGTTCATCCGTTGGAAGAAGAGATAGTGCATTTAGACTATGATTATCCAAATTTGAATTCCTGAAGGAGAGCCAGTCAGTTGGTTAGTTCATCCGTTGGAAGAAGAGATAGTGCATTTAGACTATGATTATCCAAATTTGAATTCCTGAAGGAGAGCCAGTCAGTTGGTTAGTTCATCCGTTGGAAGAAGAGTAAGTGCATTTAGACTATGATTATCCAAATTTGAATTCCTGAAGGAGAGCCAGTCAGTTGGTTAGTTCATCCGTTGGAAGAAGAGATAGTGCATTTAGACTATGATTATCCAAATTTGAATTCCTGAAGGAGAGCCAGTCAGTTGGTTAGTTCATCCGTTGGAAGAAGGGATAATGCATTTAGAATACGATTATCCAAATTTTAATTCCTGAAGGAGAGCCAGTCAGTTGGTTAGTTCATCCGTTGGAAGAAGAGATAGTGCATTTAGACTATGATTATCCAAATGTTAATTCCTGAAGGAGAGCCAGTCAGTAGGTTAGTTCATCCGTTGGAAGAAGAGATAGTGCATTTAGACTATGATTATCCAAATGTTAATTCCTGAAGGAGAGCCAGTCAGTTGGTTAGTTCATCCGTTGGAAGAAGAGATAGTGCATTTAGACTATGATTATCCAAATTTGAATTCCTGAAGGAGAGCCAGTCAGTTGGTTAGTTCATCCGTTGGAAGAAGAGTAAGTGCATTTAGACTATGATTATCCAAATTTGAATTCCTGAAGGAGAGCCAGTCAGTTGGTTAGTTCATCCGTTGGAAGAAGAGATAGTGCATTTAGACTATGATTATCCAAATTTGAATTCCTGAAGGAGAGCCAGTCAGTTGGTTAGTTCATCCGTTGGAAGAAGAGATAGTGCATTTAGACTATGATTATCCAAATTTGAATTCCTGAAGGAGAGCCAGTCAGTTGGTTAGTTCATCCGTTGGAAGAAGAGATAGTGCATTTAGACTATGATTATCCAAATTTGAATTCCTGAAGGAGAGCCAGTCAGTTGGTTAGTTCATCCGTTGGAAGAAGGGATAGTGATTTTAGATGATGATTATCCAAATTTGAATTCCTGAAGGAGAGCCAGTCAGTTGGTTAGTTAATCCGTTGGAAGAAGGGATAGTGCATTTAGACTATGATTATCCAAATTTGAATTCCTGAAGGAGAGCCAGTCAGTTGGTTAGTTCATCCGTTGGAAGAAGGGATAGTGATTTTAGACTATGATTATCCAAATTTGAATTCCTGAAGGAGAGCCAGTCAGTTGGTTAGTTAATCCGTTGGAAGAAGGGATAGTGCATTTAGACTATGATTATCCAAATTTGAATTCCTGAAGGAGAGCCAGTCAGTTGGTTAGTTCATCCGTTGGAAGAAGAGATATGCATTTAGACTATGATTATCCAAATTTGAATTCCTGAAGGAGAGCCAGTCAGTTGGTTAGTTCATCCGTTGGAAGAAGAGATAGTGCATTAAGATTATGATTATCCAAATTTGAATTCCTGAAGGAGAGCCAGTCAGTTGGTTAGTTCATCCGTTGGAAGAAGAGATAGTGCATTTAGACTATGATTATCCAAATTTGAATTCCTGAAGGAGAGCCAGTCAGTTGGTTAGTTCATCCGTTGGAAGAAGGGATAGTGATTTTAGATGATGATTATCCAAATTTGAATTCCTGAAGGAGAGCCAGTCAGTTGGTTAGTTCATCCGTTGGAAGAAGAGATAGTGCATTTAGACTATGATTATCCAAATTTGAATTCCTGAAGGAGAGCCAGTCAGTTGGTTAGTTCATCCGTTGGAAGAAGAGTAAGTGCATTTAGACTATGATTATCCAAATTTGAATTCCTGAAGGAGAGCCAGTCAGTTGGTTAGTTCATCCGTTGGAAGAAGAGATAGTGCATTTAGACTATGATTATCCAAATTTGAATTCCTGAAGGAGAGCCAGTCAGTTGGTTAGTTCATCCGTTGGAAGAAGAGATAGTGCATTTAGACTATGATTATCCAAATTTGAATTCCTGAAGGAGAGCCAGTCAGTTGGTTAGTTCATCCGTTGGAAGAAGAGATAGTGCATTTAGACTATGATTATCCAAATTTGAATTCCTGAAGGAGAGCCAGTCAGTTGGTTAGTTCATCCGTTGGAAGAAGGGATAGTGCATTTAGACTATGATTATCCAAATTTGAATTCCTGAAGGAGAGCCAGTCAGTTGGTTAGTTCATCCGTTGGAAGAAGAGATAGTGCATTTAGACTATGATTATCCAAATTTGAATTCCTGAAGGAGAGCCAGTCAGTTGGTTAGTTCATCCGTTGGAAGAAGAGATAGTGCATTTAGACTATGATTATCCAAATTTGAATTCCTGAAGGAGAGCCAGTCAGTTGGTTAGTTCATCCGTTGGAAGAAGAGATAGTGCATTTAGACTATGATTATCCAAATTTGAATTCCTGAAGGAGAGCCAGTCAGTTGGTTAGTTCATCCGTTGGAAGAAGGGATAGTGATTTTAGATGATGATTATCCAAATTTGAATTCCTGAAGGAGAGCCAGTCAGTTGGTTAGTTCATCCGTTGGAAGAAGAGATAGTGCATTTAGACTATGATTATCCAAATTTGAATTCCTGAAGGAGAGCCAGTCAGTTGGTTAGTTCATCCGTTGGAAGAAGAGTAAGTGCATTTAGACTATGATTATCCAAATTTGAATTCCTGAAGGAGAGCCAGTCAGTTGGTTAGTTCATCCGTTGGAAGAAGAGATAGTGCATTTAGACTATGATTATCCAAATGTTAATTCCTGAAGGAGAGCCAGTCAGTTGGTTAGTTCATCCGTTGGAAGAAGAGTAAGTGCATTTAGACTATGATTATCCAAATTTGAATTCCTGAAGGAGAGCCAGTCAGTTGGTTAGTTCATCCGTTGGAAGAAGAGATAGTGCATTTAGACTATGATTATCCAAATGTTAATTCCTGAAGGAGAGCCAGTCAGTTGGTTAGTTCATCCGTTGGAAGAAGAGTAAGTGCATTTAGACTATGATTATCCAAATTTGAATTCCTGAAGGAGAGCCAGTCAGTTGGTTAGTTCATCCGTTGGAAGAAGAGATAGTGCATTTAGACTATGATTATCCAAATTTGAATTCCTGAAGGAGAGCCAGTCAGTTGGTTAGTTCATCCGTTGAAAGAAGAGATAGTGCATTTAGACTATGATTATCCAAATTTGAATTCCTGAAGGAGAGCCAGTCAGTTGGTTAGTTCATCCGTTGGAAGAAGAGATAGTGCATTTAGACTATGATTATCAAAATTTGAATTCCTGAAGGAGAGCCAGTCAGTTGGTTAGTTCATCCGTTGGAAGAAGAGATAGTGCATTTAGACTATGATTATCAAAATTTGAATTCCTGAAGGAGAGCCAGTCAGTTGGTTAGTTCATCCGTTGAAAGAAGAGATAGTGCATTTAGACTATGATTATCCAAATTTGAATTCCTGAAGGAGAGCCAGTCAGTTGGTTAGTTCATCCGTTGGAAGAAGAGATAGTGCATTTAGACTATGATTATCCAAATTTGAATTCCTGAAGGAGAGCCAGTCAGTTGGTTAGTTCATCCGTTGGAAGAAGAGATAGTGCATTTAGACTATGATTATCCAAATTTGAATTCCTGAAGGAGAGCCAGTCAGTTGGTTAGTTCATCCGTTGGAAGAAGAGATAGTGCATTTAGACTATGATTATCCAAATTTGAATTCCTGAAGGAGAGCCAGTCAGTTGGTTAGTTCATCCGTTGGAAGAAGAGATAGTGCATTTAGACTATGATTATCCAAATGTTAATTCCTGAAGGAGAGCCAGTCAGTTGGTTAGTTCATCCGTTGGAAGAAGAGTAAGTGCATTTAGACTATGATTATCCAAATTTGAATTCCTGAAGGAGAGCCAGTCAGTTGGTTAGTTCATCCGTTGGAAGAAGAGATAGTGCATTTAGACTATGATTATCCAAATGTTAATTCCTGAAGGAGAGCCAGTCAGTTGGTTAGTTCATCCGTTGGAAGAAGAGTAAGTGCATTTAGACTATGATTATCCAAATTTGAATTCCTGAAGGAGAGCCAGTCAGTTGGTTAGTTCATCCGTTGGAAGAAGAGATAGTGCATTTAGACTATGATTATCCAAATTTGAATTCCTGAAGGAGAGCCAGTCAGTTGGTTAGTTCATCCGTTGGAAGAAGAGTAAGTGCATTTAGACTATGATTATCCAAATTTGAATTCCTGAAGGAGAGCCAGTCAGTTGGTTAGTTCATCCGTTGGAAGAAGAGTAAGTGCATTTAGACTATGATTATCCAAATTTGAATTCCTGAAGGAGAGCCAGTCAGTTGGTTAGTTCATCCGTTGGAAGAAGAGATAGTGCATTTAGACTATGATTATCCAAATTTGAATTCCCTGAAGGAGAGCCAGTCAGTTGGTTAGTTCATCCGTTGGAAGAAGAGATAGTGCATTTAGACTATGATTATCCAAATTTGAATTCCTGAAGGAGAGCCAGTCAGTTGGTTAGTTCATCCGTTGGAAGAAGAGATAGTGCATTTAGACTATGATTATCCAAATGTTAATTCCTGAAGGAGAGCCAGTCAGTTGGTTAGTTCATCCGTTGGAAGAAGAGATAGTGCATTTAGACTATGATTATCCAAATTTGAATTCCTGAAGGAGAGCCAGTCAGTTGGTTAGTTCATCGTTGGAAGAAGGGATAGTGATTTTAGATGATGATTATCCAAATTTGAATTCCTGAAGGAGAGCCAGTCAGTTGGTTAGTTCATCCGTTGGAAGAAGAGATAGTGCATTTAGACTATGATTATCCAAATTTGAATTCCTGAAGGAGAGCCAGTCAGTTGGTTAGTTCATCCGTTGGAAGAAGAGATAAGTGCATTTAGACTATGATTATCCAAATTTGAATTCCTGAAGGAGAGCCAGTCAGTTGGTTAGTTCATCCGTTGGAAGAAGAGATAGTGCATTTAGACTATGATTATCCAAATTTGAATTCCTGAAGGAGAGCCAGTCAGTTGGTTAGTTCATCCGTTGGAAGAAGAGATACATTTAGACTATGATTATCCAAATTTGAATTCCTGAAGGAGAGCCAGTCAGTTGGTTAGTTCATCCGTTGGAAGAAGAGATAGTGCATTTAGACTATGATTATCCAAATTTGAATTCCTGAAGGAGAGCCAGTCAGTTGGTTAGTTCATCCGTTGGAAGAAGAGTATAGTGCATTTAGACTATGATTATCCAAATTTGAATTCCTGAAGGAGAGCCAGTCAGTTGGTTAGTTCATCCGTTGGAAGAAGAGATAGTGCATTTAGACTATGATTATCCAAATTTGAATTCCTGAAGGAGAGCCAGTCAGTTGGTTAGTTCATCCGTTGGAAGAAGAGATAGTGCATTTAGACTATGATTATCCAAATTTGAATTCCTGAAGGAGAGCCAGTCAGTTGGTTAGTTCATCCGTTGGAAGAAGAGATAGTGCATTTAGACTATGATTATCCAAATTTGAATTCCTGAAGGAGAGCCAGTCAGTTGGTTAGTTCATCCGTTGGAAGAAGAGATAGTGCATTTAGACTATGATTATCCAAATTTGAATTCCTGAAGGAGAGCCAGTCAGTTGGTTAGTTCATCCGTTGGAAGAAGAGATAGTGCATTTAGACTATGATTATCCAAATTTGAATTCCTGAAGGAGAGCCAGTCAGTTGGTTAGTTCATCCGTTGGAAGAAGAGATAGTGCATTTTAGACTATGATTATCCAAATTTGAATTCCTGAAGGAGAGCCAGTCAGTTGGTTAGTTCATCCGTTGGAAGAAGAGATAGTGCATTTAGACTATGATTATCCAAATTTGAATTCCTGAAGGAGAGCCAGTCAGTTGGTTAGTTCATCCGTTGGAAGAAGAGTAAGTGCATTTAGACTATGATTATCCAAATTTGAATTCCTGAAGGAGAGCCAGTCAGTTGGTTAGTTCATCCGTTGGAAGAAGAGATAGTGCATTTAGACTATGATTATCCAAATTTGAATTCCTGAAGGAGAGCCAGTCAGTTGGTTAGTTCATCCGTTGGAAGAAGAGTAAGTGCATTTAGACTATGATTATCCAAATTTGAATTCCTGAAGGAGAGCCAGTCAGTTGGTTAGTTCATCCGTTGGAAGAAGAGATAGTGCATTTAGACTATGATTATCCAAATGTTAATTCCTGAAGGAGAGCCAGTCAGTTGGTTAGTTCATCCGTTGGAAGAAGAGTAAGTGCATTTAGACTATGATTATCCAAATTTGAATTCCTGAAGGAGAGCCAGTCAGTTGGTTAGTTCATCCGTTGGAAGAAGAGATAGTGCATTTAGACTATGATTATCCAAATGTTAATTCCTGAAGGAGAGCCAGTCAGTTGGTTAGTTCATCCGTTGGAAGAAGAGTAAGTGCATTTAGACTATGATTATCCAAATTTGAATTCCTGAAGGAGAGCCAGTCAGTTGGTTAGTTCATCCGTTGGAAGAAGAGTAAGTGCATTTAGACTATGATTATCCAAATTTGAATTCCTGAAGGAGAGCCAGTCAGTTGGTTAGTTCATCCGTTGGAAGAAGAGATAGTGCATTTAGACTATGATTATCCAAATTTGAATTCCTGAAGGAGAGCCAGTCAGTTGGTTAGTTCATCCGTTGGAAGAAGAGTAAGTGCATTTAGACTATGATTATCCAAATTTGAATTCCTGAAGGAGAGCCAGTCAGTTGGTTAGTTCATCCGTTGGAAGAAGAGTAAGTGCATTTAGACTATGATTATCCAAATTTGAATTCCTGAAGGAGAGCCAGTCAGTTGGTTAGTTCATCCGTTGGAAGAAGAGATAGTGCATTTAGACTATGATTATCCAAATTTGAATTCCTGAAGGAGAGCCAGTCAGTTGGTTAGTTCATCCGTTGGAAGAAGAGATAGTGCATTTAGACTATGATTATCCAAATTTGAATTCCTGAAGGAGAGCCAGTCAGTTGGTTAGTTCATCCGTTGGAAGAAGAGATAGTGCATTTAGACTATGATTATCCAAATGTTAATTCCTGAAGGAGAGCCAGTCAGTTGGTTAGTTCATCCGTTGGAAGAAGAGATAGTGCATTTAGACTATGATTATCCAAATTTGAATTCCTGAAGGAGAGCCAGTCAGTTGGTTAGTTCATCCGTTGGAAGAAGGGATAGTGATTTTAGATGATGATTATCCAAATTTGAATTCCTGAAGGAGAGCCAGTCAGTTGGTTAGTTCATCCGTTGGAAGAAGAGATAGTGCATTTAGACTATGATTATCCAAATTTGAATTCCTGAAGGAGAGCCAGTCAGTTGGTTAGTTCATCCGTTGGAAGAAGAGTAAGTGCATTTAGACTATGATTATCCAAATTTGAATTCCTGAAGGAGAGCCAGTCAGTTGGTTAGTTCATCCGTTGGAAGAAGAGATAGTGCATTTAGACTATGATTATCCAAATTTGAATTCCTGAAGGAGAGCCAGTCAGTTGGTTAGTTCATCCGTTGGAAGAAGAGATAGTGCATTTAGACTATGATTATCCAAATTTGAATTCCTGAAGGAGAGCCAGTCAGTTGGTTAGTTCATCCGTTGGAAGAAGAGATAGTGCATTTAGACTATGATTATCCAAATTTGAATTCCTGAAGGAGAGCCAGTCAGTTGGTTAGTTCATCCGTTGGAAGAAGGGATAGTGATTTTAGATGATGATTATCCAAATTTGAATTCCTGAAGGAGAGCCAGTCAGTTGGTTAGTTCATCCGTTGGAAGAAGAGATAGTGCATTTAGACTATGATTATCCAAATTTGAATTCCTGAAGGAGAGCCAGTCAGTTGGTTAGTTCATCCGTTGGAAGAAGAGTAAGTGCATTTAGACTATGATTATCCAAATTTGAATTCCTGAAGGAGAGCCAGTCAGTTGGTTAGTTCATCCGTTGGAAGAAGAGATAGTGCATTTAGACTATGATTATCCAAATTTGAATTCCTGAAGGAGAGCCAGTCAGTTGGTTAGTTCATCCGTTGGAAGAAGAGTAAGTGCATTTAGACTATGATTATCCAAATTTGAATTCCTGAAGGAGAGCCAGTCAGTTGGTTAGTTCATCCGTTGGAAGAAGAGATAGTGCATTTAGACTATGATTATCCAAATGTTAATTCCTGAAGGAGAGCCAGTCAGTTGGTTAGTTCATCCGTTGGAAGAAGAGTAAGTGCATTTAGACTATGATTATCCAAATTTGAATTCCTGAAGGAGAGCCAGTCAGTTGGTTAGTTCATCCGTTGGAAGAAGAGATAGTGCATTTAGACTATGATTATCCAAATGTTAATTCCTGAAGGAGAGCCAGTCAGTTGGTTAGTTCATCCGTTGGAAGAAGAGTAAGTGCATTTAGACTATGATTATCCAAATTTGAATTCCTGAAGGAGAGCCAGTCAGTTGGTTAGTTCATCCGTTGGAAGAAGAGTAAGTGCATTTAGACTATGATTATCCAAATTTGAATTCCTGAAGGAGAGCCAGTCAGTTGGTTAGTTCATCCGTTGGAAGAAGAGATAGTGCATTTAGACTATGATTATCCAAATTTGAATTCCTGAAGGAGAGCCAGTCAGTTGGTTAGTTCATCCGTTGGAAGAAGAGTAAGTGCATTTAGACTATGATTATCCAAATTTGAATTCCTGAAGGAGAGCCAGTCAGTTGGTTAGTTCATCCGTTGGAAGAAGAGATAGTGCATTTAGACTATGATTATCCAAATTTGAATTCCTGAAGGAGAGCCAGTCAGTTGGTTAGTTCATCCGTTGGAAGAAGGGATAGTGATTTTAGATGATGATTATCCAAATTTGAATTCCTGAAGGAGAGCCAGTCAGTTGGTTAGTTCATCCGTTGGAAGAAGAGATAGTGCATTTAGACTATGATTATCCAAATTTGAATTCCTGAAGGAGAGCCAGTCAGTTGGTTAGTTCATCCGTTGGAAGAAGAGTAAGTGCATTTAGACTATGATTATCCAAATTTGAATTCCTGAAGGAGAGCCAGTCAGTTGGTTAGTTCATCCGTTGGAAGAAGAGATAGTGCATTTAGACTATGATTATCCAAATGTTAATTCCTGAAGGAGAGCCAGTCAGTTGGTTAGTTCATCCGTTGGAAGAAGAGTAAGTGCATTTAGACTATGATTATCCAAATTTGAATTCCTGAAGGAGAGCCAGTCAGTTGGTTAGTTCATCCGTTGGAAGAAGGGATAGTGATTTTAGATGATGATTATCCAAATTTGAATTCCTGAAGGAGAGCCAGTCAGTTGGTTAGTTCATCCGTTGGAAGAAGAGATAGTGCATTTAGACTATGATTATCCAAATTTGAATTCCTGAAGGAGAGCCAGTCAGTTGGTTAGTTCATCCGTTGGAAGAAGGGATAGTGATTTTAGATGATGATTATCCAAATTTGAATTCCTGAAGGAGAGCCAGTCAGTTGGTTAGTTCATCCGTTGGAAGAAGGGATAGTGATTTTAGATGATGATTATCCAAATTTGAATTCCTGAAGGAGAGCCAGTCAGTTGGTTAGTTCATCCGTTGGAAGAAGGGATAGTGATTTTAGATGATGATTATCCAAATTTGAATTCCTGAAGGAGAGCCAGTCAGTTGGTTAGTTCATCCGTTGGAAGAAGAGATAGTGCATTTAGACTATGATTATCCAAATTTGAATTCCTGAAGGAGAGCCAGTCAGTTGGTTAGTTCATCCGTTGGAAGAAGAGATAGTGCATTTAGACTATGATTATCCAAATTTGAATTCCTGAAGGAGAGCCAGTCAGTTGGTTAGTTCATCCGTTGGAAGAAGAGATAGTGCATTTAGACTATGATTATCCAAATTTGAATTCCTGAAGGAGAGCCAGTCAGTTGGTTTGTTCATCTGGTATAAGAAGGGATAGTGCCTTTAGACTATGATTATCCAAATTTGAATTCCTGAAGGAGAGCCAGTCAGTTTGTTAGTTAATCTGGTATAAGAAGTGATAGTGCCTTTAGACTATTATTATCCAAATTTGAATTCCTCAAGAAGAGCCAGTCAGTTGGTTAGTCCATCTGGTATAAGAAGGGATGGTGCCTTTAGACTATGATTATCCAAATTTGAATTCCTGAAGGAGAGCCGGTCAGTTGGTTAGTTCATCTGGAATAAGAAGGGATAGTGCCTTTAGACTTTTTTTATCCACATTTGAATTCCTGAAGGAGAGCCAGTCAGTTGGTTAGTTCATCCGTTGGAAGAAGGGATAGTGCCTTTAGACTATGATTATCCAAATTTGAATTCCTGAAGGAGAGCCAGTCAGTTGGTTATTTTATCTGGAATAAGAAGGGATGGTGCCTTTAGACTATGATTATCCAAATGTGAATTCCTGAAGGAGAGCCAGTCAGTTGGTTAGTTCATCCGTTGAAAGAAGGGATAGTGCATTTAGACTATGATTATCCAAATTTGAATTCCTGAAGGAGAGCCAGTCAGTTGGTTAGGGGGAGAGCATTGAAACTATGTAGATGCAAATTTGAATTCCTGACGTCATCGATTAATAAAGAAGTCATCATTTAACGTTTTTCATCACGAACGAAAGGTAATTGTGTTTATCATCCTATAATGAACATATATATATATATTATATATATATATATATTATATATTTTATATATATTATACATATATATTATATATATATTATATATATTATATATTACCTATATATATATATATTATATATATATATATTATATATATTGTATATATATTATATATATTATATATATATAATATATATTATATATATTTTATATATATTATATATATTATATATATATATTATATATTGTTGGGCTTGTAAGTGTCTGTGTGTCTTCTCCCGTTCGTTATGTTCGTCTATATTTCTGTTTCACAGTCAAACTGTCCAACTCCAATCCGCCGTGAGGGGCATCTTCTCTTCTACGTTGATTTAAAAAATACCTAAAGATTCATTGTTTGTTACTTCCTATCCATTGTTTCCTATTCATTTGTCTCCCTTTCAGCACTTAGTGACTCAAGTCAGGTCCACTTTATAGTATCACAACATATGAAGTCCCCAAGAAGAACTGTATAAATGTCTCCGTCATCACAATCGCTAAAAAAAGTATCTCCACTCCTGGGTTAAGAACTGTGCATCATATCTCCCTCCCCTCTAATATGTATTAAGAACTATAATATATATATATAAATCACCACTTTTGTTATGTCTGTATTACATGAGTCCCGTTATATATGTGCCCCCATATGAACTCCCTGTTAATGTACTACACATCAAGAGGTCAAAATAAAATCCTTTACAACGTACCCACCCCTTATTTAATTTTTTTTTTTGTTTTTCTTAATCTAATTCATCCAGAGGAATCTCGAAATAAAAACGAAACGTTGATGAACACATAACTTGGTTTGTTCTCTCTCTCTCTCTCTCTCTCTCTCTCTCTCTCTCTATATATATATATATATATATATATATATATTATATATATCATGTATATATATTATATATATATAATATATTATATATATATTATATATATTATATATATATTATATATATATCATATATATATATATTATATATATATTATATATATTATATATATATTATATATATTATATATATATTATATATATTATATATATATTATATATATATTATATATATATTATATATATATTATATATATTATATATATATTATATATATATTATATATATTATATATATTATATATGTATTATATATATAATATATATATTATATATATATTATATATATTATATATATTATATATATATTATATATATTATATATATATTATATATATTATATATATTATATATATATTATATATATATTATATATATATTATATATGTATAGATATATGTTATATATATTATATATGTATATATATATATTTTATATATATATTATATATGCATATATATATGTTATATATATTATATATGTATATATATATTATATATATATATATATATATATATATATATATATATATATATATATATATATATATATAACCAAAAACTTTAAAAATCGAAAAGAACACACAAAAACCTAACGTCAGGCAAACGGGGGGGGGGGTAAAAAATCGAAAACAAACTAACGTGGGGGGGACCCGGCGTTGCCCGAGTGTTTGGAGGTGTGTGTGGTGGTCGGTCGGGGGTGTTAATGAAAACCTAAGAATAAGCGAAGTAAAAAAAGAGAACCGAAAAAGAACGTTAAAACTTATCTGAAAAATAAAGCGGGCGGTGTGTGTGTGTGTGGGGGGGGTAATCCAAACAAAAAACACAAAAAAAACTAACGTAAGGCAAACGAACGATATTAAACTGATGAGCCCAAATGTGGGCGAAACTCGAGATTTGGACTTCCGGCTTGTTGGCTCTTTCTGGCTGTAATGTTGTCTTGCAGTGGAAATAATTATATATATATATAAGCCGGGATTAAGGGAAATCCCCTGGAAATGAATCCCATCCCTTTCCAGAGAGACGTTCATAAGCGAAATAAGAATTATTATTATTAATTGATTCGAGCGGCGGCTGGCTCGATTATTATGATTAGAAAAATAAACAATTAGACTGGAAAAAGGTGATTGACAGCTGAAATAATAATATCGCTACAGAAGGAATGTGAAAATAGAAAATAGATGTAAACATGATTTTTGGTTTGCATAAACAAATAACTAGATTGAGGTTACATCAGTTGTTGGTCTGAGACACGTGATGAGATGTAGATTTAGGGAGATTCTAGTCAGTCGTTAGCTGGACATTAGAGAGAACGGATGACTCAAGAGGGGAGTTGGTCTCTCCATGACGTCAGGAGCGGCGTCATCTCAGGTAGCCAAGATGTAAAAACGTAATCTTTGAAGATTTCAGCTGAAATCATGAAAATAAATGTTTGTAAATAATTCAGGTCTACAACTGTTTAGATACGTCCACGTCAATCGTTTCCTGTTAGAACTGTTGCATAAATGTTAAAATATACACACTATACGATCAAGTAAATGATATGACATTTAAAAAACTTTTTTAATTACATTTTCACCCCAAACAAGGCACATTGCCAATTTGGTGTAGGGGCTACTATCAGGGGAACCAACTACTGGGGTACTATGTAGCGATTCTGGCAGCAAGATGTCAGTTCACTTTACACTTGAAGTTCTGCGTGTCAGTACAGTTAAGGAAGCAGGGAACTGGAATGGAATTCCAAGGTCTAACGGTTCTGGGGAATAAACTACTGGAGTAGAAAGATCTTTTAAGGGATCTTTACTGGGTGAGGTGGGATTTAGCTGCCTGTCGGGTTTGTCGAGGGCGTTTACATCGTGGAGGAACAAGTGCTTGCATTTCGTCAGAGCATTAACTTGTAGAATAGGCAGAGGGATGCAACATTTCGTCAATGGGACGTTCTTCTTATTTAGATGACCACTTATATATTTGCCGTTGTTCATGTTAGTATTAGTGAACTTCTGCATGTCAGTACAGTTAGGGAAGCAGGGAACTGGAATGGAATTCCAAAGTCTAACGGTTTTATATAGTTACCGTTGTTCATGGTAGTATTAGGAAGAATCTTAGTGAGAGATTAGAGTCTTAGGAGTGTTCATGTTGCTGAGTGTGTAACGTGCATCCAGGAGATAAGCGCCCGCGTGTTTGCGTGTTGTGTGGGTACGTGGGAGAGACGGATGAGGGGAAAAAGACTTACCTCGAGACCAGCTCAGCGTTACCGACCAAAAATAGAAAAGAGGACCAAGATGGCGACCGCCGTCTTTTGTAAAGTATGATGTCTCGCAAAGTCACACGAATTCTCGGAATATGCAAATTTAGCCGGCCTAGAACGACGATAAAAGCGGGTGAGGGGAAAGACGTGGGGGAGTGACGATTGAGTTGGCTGGGGAATCGTGTGGCTGTTGCTTCTTGTGCCGTGTTGAGGATATCTTACCGTGTTAAAGAGAGAGTCGGGCGCCATCTTGAATTTTTCCTTACATTTTTTTCTTACAAGCTATTTCGGCCATTTGGCCTCTAGGACTATGACCGAGTCGAAATTTGACTTAAAGCTCATACCCGAGTTTGACGGGTCCACGTCCATCGTCGACTGGGTTGAAAGGGTCGAGCTGACGTGCGACCTTTGTGAGGTGAAAAGGGTACACACTGTAATTCCCCTGAGATTGGCTGGGGGTGCCTTGAGTGTATATTCATGTTGTTGAGTGTTCATATGTCTTAGGATGTTCATGTTTGTAGAGACATAAACAGGTCTATATAAAGAGAGAGAGACATGGTACATTAGTCCAGTCAAATTGTGGCTGAACCTCAAACAAATTGCTAACAAAGGTTTTTAAATTGCATTGTGCGAGAGAATATCTCCTCTTTCAGATAAAAAAAAGCTTACCAGGTTTATGACCACCAGAATATTAAAATAATTTATTGCTTGTTTTCGGCCAGGGACGGCAAGCAGGTGCGGCTAATAATAAAAAAGAATACTTACAGTAATTGAGACTAGAATCGGAGGGACCCTTTAAAGATGGCGTCCGTTGACCCCTTTCTCCAAGGTTACTTTTGATAAACTTTTTTTTTATCTGAAAGAGGAGTTACTCCTGCCCACAATGCAATTTAAAAACCTCTGTTAGCAATTTATATGAGGTTGAGACAAAAAAAACCCCAGCTAGATTGACTGGACTAGTATCAAATAATCTAAAAGGGTTGATATGCCGTAAACCAAAATCAAATAAAACCAAACCAATGAGTTTATAATTATATTCAACTTCATGAAAACTGTTGGTTTATCAAATTTCACATTGATATATTTGTAATTTTTGAAGATATCCTTACAATAATTGAGTTGAGAGAGGGAAACTAGAATCGGGGGGACCCTTTTAAGATGGCGGCCGTTGACCCCTTTCCGCAAGGTTAATTTTGGTAAACTTTTTTTATCTGAAAGAGGAGATATTCTTGCCCATAATGCAATTAAAAACCTTTGTTAACAATTTGTTTGAGGTTGAGCCAAAAAATGAGCTTGATTGACTGGACTAACATGTTACTACAGGAGAGTCGACGGCATGTAATGCATAATGAGAGGAGATTTGATATATAGATAGACCAATAGAGCGTTTGACATTTACGTTTTGACAGTTGTACATTTTTATAAATACAAAATTCTTATAACATAAACGGACAATACCTTTTCTGTTGAATAACAACACGAAGATGCAAATACAAAAAGATAAAGATGTTCGTTTCTTATTCCTTTGCATCCAGGAATTCAAGTCTTACATGATTCTTCTTCTAACCTAGCTTCCAAGGTTCGATGTCAGCTCTGTCTCCCCGACTAACTGACTGATCCTGATTTTGACTTATCTAACTAAATTCATAACTCATAACATAACTGTATGACCAGCATGTACCTCTAAGAACACATGGCATGACATGCCTCCGTGTTTAAGCAAGCATTGTTATTCACATGTTTCTTACAAAGCCGACTCTCTAACGTAATTTTCGTAATCCACATTACAAATAACATTTTCCATTGTCCGTTTTTAAATTCCTTATTTTAATTTTCATTTTTATAACAGAAACAAATTTCATCATTACATTCCTTTTTCAATAAACAGATATCTAACTATTTTGTGTGAGCTAAACAATGGCAATTCCACATTCCTTATTTTCAATGACATTCTGTATTTATTTTAACTTATGATTGGAATTCTCAATTCCAAATCTACCTTCGCAAGTTCGAATCCTTGACTATCATATTTCATATTTATTCACTTACTCCTGATCTGAAATGGAACACGTACATCAAATCTGTTGCCAGGGACGCTGGGTAAATGGTGGGATCCTTCTACTGCTCCAGAAGATATCTCACTACTAATGCAATTCTTTATCTCTCTATGTGTACCTACATCCAAACGTAGATTCCATGGAGAAAGCTTATTTCTTAGAACTGCACGCCAATGGAACTCTCTGTCGCTTGCCTGGTTCCCACCTGACTACAACTTGGACGTCTTCAAGTCCAACATAAACAAACTCCTGACAAACAGCCCCCTTAAGTAAGACACTTTATCAAAAACCCCAGTACAAATGATTACTACAATACCATCTCATTGATTACTGTACACGCAATAACCCTTATCCCTGAGTGGCCTTCGGGCCTTGATAAGTGGTCTCCCCAATGAAAAAATAAACTCACAAGAACAGGGTGTTGTTCTTGTAACATCCCTACCACCCTTATTTTCCAAAATAAAATGTACGCATTTTTAAATTCTAGTACATTTTTTCTATAACTATATAACCACTTTGCTAAGAAAGATCAGCCACCATAAAAAAACGAAACTTTTTTCCAAGTCAGACCTTTTTCCAACTGACTTCATAATTTTATTTTTTAGACCAGACTCTCTATCTGATCTCCCCGGCACATATCTTTTGGGTGTAGGGTAGTACCTCGTATAACTCAGGTTTTTATCTCTAATAATGACGTATATTTGTTGAATCATAAACGGAATCATGTGTGATACATTTAATCGGCCTTAATGTCGCGTGTTCGTCTAGTCGTTCTGTCTATTTGTTCATATGCCGTTGTGTGTGTGTGGTACATGTATTTTCAACATACCTTCTGCTTCTTGGATGTTGGTCCATCTGGAATCATATCGTCTTGGAAGGGAGATCCGGCACCTGTTATAAACGAATATTCATTCACTCCAACACGATGTCATGCAGAATGATGGAACGCGAATCTGCCCTGTATTGTTCTCTTGCTAAGTCTCTCTCTCGGTTCAAAATGTTGAGATCCAGCAACAAGCAAGAGCAAGATAGCCAGCAACAAATTAAACTGCAGACCAGCTTAATCCGGGTACTGGTCTCCCGCTTTATGATTTTTTAAATCAGAGATTTGATTCTCCTAGTAAGGTTGCCTTCACCACGGCTTACGGGAGCCCTCTCTACCCCAATACACATATACACACACACAAATATACACGGTGCTAGTTGGCCGTTGACCCAGAAAAAGAGTTCATTCGCCCTTTCGAAGGTCTTGTTTTTTATCCTTCAGGGAGACTAGCCGCCCTCCTCACCAAACACGGCTGGTGGGGGAACCAGTTTAGTCGCCGGTGACCCAACCATGAGGCAGATAGTACTGGGTTACATAGTACCAGTAGCATATGACATGACCTGACTTCTGATAGATAGATAGATAGATACTCAAAATCATGGTGGTTTATTATTTTACGCCATAAGTAACATTACACTATAACTCCCACTCCTCTCACACACACACTCTCTCTCTTGATCCATTCTATAACAATAGTAAATAATACTGCAAGAGTTTCCCCTTTTTTGCCCTTGTTTTAGAGGAGCTAGTTTTCCTACTATATTAAAAACGACCTTGTGTCGCATTTGTTTTCGTGGAGAGGCAAATAAATACCTCAATAAATAGAAAAAAGGAAAACTTTTAACATGAATATCAATGCACCCCCCGCTAATTTATAGGCGTATCTGGACAATTTAAAATATATCGAAATGTATTTTATGCTCGGGCAATGCCGGGCGCCAACCCCTGCTAGCAAGTAACTGAATACATTTCATAAAGATTAAAAATAACTTTTTATAAATTTTATTTTAATTTTATTTCATTTTCTTTTAAATTTTATTTTCATGCGATCTATTTTTGCAATTTTATGAGTGTTGTCCTAGATCTGCTGCGGTGTTTTCAAGAACCTGCTCTCTTTTTTATTTTTCAAGTACCTGCTGTGTGTCTGCTTTCCTTTAGCTGCCGTCTATTGTTTTCTTTTTCTCTGAACAAATGTTAGGTTTAAATAATTTGTTCCCGCCCCCACAACGTCATCTGGGCATCTTCGACGATGGACACAAATCACTGAAATATGGTTCTCGAGTTTCCATGGAACTGTAAAGCACGATTTTCTAGAGATTTTTTTTTCATTGTATCATTAAGCGTTTTATAAGTGACATTAAACAGCACCGGTGGTCGTTGACTGGTAATGATTCAAGTGTAGTATTGGGAATCCCAGCTTAATTGCTATGTAGGTAGTTTTAGAAATAGAAAGTTATGTAAGCATATTTTGGGTTCCCCATCAGTGAGTTGGCAGGGTCACAAAAGGTTAGGCTGTACAGGTATTAAACTAGAGAGAATGCACCGGAAATTAGGGGTGACACGAGAATTGTGGTCGTAGGCTTCCGGTTGACGACCACATGGGCTTAGAGTGACTTAAACAGCAGTGGAAGCAAATAGCAGATGATCGGCTTGCCTTGAAATAAAAGATTGAAGCTTAAAATCCATCTTGTTTATCGATGCATCTGTCTGCAGTGACCACTTCCCTTTATTTCTTTCTTAGAACTGCACGCCAATAGAACTCTCTGCCGCTTGCTTGTTTCCCACCTGGCTACAACTTGGACGTCTTCAAGTCCAACATAAACAAACTCCTGACAAACCGCCCCTTTAAGTAAGACACTCTATCAAAACCCCCAATACCAATGATTACTACAATACTATCTCATTGATTACTGTACACGCAATA
>NC_136527.1:127406508-127466508 GCF_053919585.1 Euprymna scolopes | reverse complement strand
AAGTTTCTGGTTTTATCTGCTTTTACAAAGATTTTATTAGAGCTGTTTATGTTTCTAACGATTTTGTGTAGTTTCCGTTAGGTTGATTGTGGAATTCTAGGTTTTTAATTACGTTTAAAAAGTCATTTTCAAAGTGTATCAAAAGGTCTACTGTTTTCGCGTTTTGAAGGGTTTTAAAACCATAGGATTCTTTTTTGTTTACGTTTTCATTTTTAAGGGAGAAATTTGCCCGCCATCCCATTCGGCGTATTAGTTCATCTGTTTTTTTGATTAATTTAATAATATAACTATGCTTGCTGGGTGTGGGGATGTTTTTTAGCGATGTTTCGAAATTAAATCTAGTAAACCTAGTTCTAAAACAGATCCTTTGTTCGATAAAATGCATGCCCATTGGCTGATAGGAAGGGGCGCGGTGGATACTAGAAAGCTGATTTGCTAACTAAAATCCTCACCATATATAAAAACGAGAAACAACCACAGAATTCGCGCATAAGCCTGACGAATCCTAGAGTGGATGAAACACCAAATATTCAGTGTAGCTTAAACGACATATATATTTTATAAATTACTATGTATATATATATATATATATATATATATATATATATATATATATATATATATATTGAGGACTATCAACTTTTCCGATTAAATGTGTTTTTAACTCTTTTTCAAAGTTATTTTAACATGTTTTATTAACTCTTTGCTCTTATGTATATATATATATATATATATATATATGTATATATATATATATATATATATATATATATATACATACATAAAAAAAACTTTGAAAAAGAGTTAAAAACATATTTAATCTGAAAAGGAAACACTTAATAAGTGGATAGTCCATAATTCACGGGAGTTTCGAAGAAAGACCTTCCTTCTAATCAGAGGGTAGGATTTAGCAAAATGCGGGATTGGATTTTGCATGCAAAAATATTTGATAAAACTGCAAGTAAGTCAAAGATCTTACTTCATAACAAATAGAGAAGCAGAGGGAATATGGTGAAGAAAAAGGTGATTACACGTGAATGAATATTCTAGTGAAAGGTAAAGTATCCAATGACGGTAAAATCCAAAAATGTAAGTCCAAGAAAGTAAATTTAATTTTCCATTCGTACAAGTAAAATCCAAGTAAATCGCGTAATTGGAAGATGGTCCAAAATAATCCAAAAGACCGAAATTCGTTGAATAATTCACAAATATGTACAAGAAAAAGGGGGTGGTGGTGAAATTCCACCAATATAAATAAAAGAAAAATAAGATATGCGTTTAACCCGGCTGTTGAGACAAAGTGTAATTTTATTTTATTTTATATATATATATGTATATATATATATATATATATATATATATATATATATATATATATATTATAATATATATATATTTATAATATATATATATTCATAATATATATATATATATTTGTAATATATATATATTTATAATATATATATATATATTTATAATATAAATATATATATTAATAATATATATATATATATATATAATATATATAAGTATATATATATATATATATATATATATATATTGTTTGCATATCTATAAACTGTAATAATTGTTTGAAATTTGGTCGAAAAATGAATGAGAGGTGAAGCTTTAAAGCAGTTCTAAATGACTAAAACTGCACTTTAACCATATATTAAAACCTGGTAGTTTTCAAACACATAGCAGAAGCCTGGCTTTAGGGAGTTGCTTCTCTAGCCACAATTATGAGCTGTGAAACAGCGAAACAGTGCTATTTGTGGATGACTATAATGCTCCCTATTTTGAGTTGAGCATATTGGGAAGTGATAAAGAAATTACCATTAGCGTATGAAACGATACTCCTTATGTACGAACGTGAGACGGACGTTTCCAACCCCCCCCCCAAATCCCCCCAAAAAAGAAGGAAAAGGAAAAGAATGGAAAAATGAGTTCTTATTGCCGTTTTTAAGGAAATTACTTTCTTTTTTTTAGATGGGTATCACCACTTATCAAGGCCTTGAGTCCACTCGAGGATAAGGGTTAAAGAGTGTACAGTAGAAATTTGGGTGGGGGGCTAAGAAATTAGCATTTTCAGATCTATTTATGCTCTATTTAAAATCTACTTGCCAGATAGAATCAGCACATCTTTAGAAAACTATTTACAACATTAATAATGTTGCATTAGAAGAGATGACATATATTATATATTTGTTGTATCATAAAGGGAATCGTGTGTGATCGTCTAGTTGTTCACAGACACATGGCATGACATAACTCATAACATCACTGCATGACCAACATGCCTCCGTTCTCAGACATGCCTCCGTTCTCAGACACATGGCATGTTTAAGCATTATTTATTCACATGTTTCTTACAAAGCCGATCCTCTAACGTAACTTTCGTAATCCACATTACAAATAACATTTTCCGTTGTCCGTTTTTAAATTCCGTATTTTAATTTTCATTTTTATAACAGAAACAAATTTCATCATTACATTCATTTTTCAATAAACAGATATCTAACTATTTTGTGTGAGCTAAACAATTGCGATTCCACATTCTTTATTTTCAATAACATTCTGTATTTATTTTAACTTATGATTGGAATTCTCAATTCCAAACCTAGCTTAGCAAGTTCGAATCCTTGACTATCCTATTTCATATTTACTCACTTACAACAACAGGCTGTTGTTCAATAACCCTTATCCCTGAGTGGCCTTCGGGCCTTGACAAGTGGTGACCCCAATTAAAAAAAAACTCACAAGAACAGGCTGTTGTTCTTGTAACATCCCTACCACCCTTATTTTCCAAAATAAAATGTACGCATTTTTAAATGCTAGTACATTTTTTCTATAACTATATAACCACTTTGCTAAGAAAGATCAGACACCATAAAAAAACGAAACTTTTTTCCAAGTCAGACCTTTTCCAACTGACTTCATAATTTTATTTTTTAGACCAGACTCTCTATCTGATCTCCCATACCTCCTGCTTCTTGGATGTTGGTCCATCTGGAATCATATCGTCTTGGAAGGGAGATCCGGCACCTGTTATAAACGAATATTCATTCACTCCAACACGATAAATTGGTTCTATAGTTTTTATTTCACTTTCCAGATGTCATGCAGAATGATGGAACGCGAATCTGCCCTGTGTTGTTCTGTTCTACACACGTCAGAAGGGGAGTAGACAATGGTGAAGCCGTCCGTTCTCTTCTAAGTCCAAACCAAATCTCCACGATTCAGCTAACCTGATCACGTGACTCACACGCAATCTGATCAGCTGATCCGTATTCCGATAGATAGATAGATATATAGATACTCAAAATCATGGTGGTTTATTATTTTATGCCATAAGCAACATTACACTATAACTCCCACTCCTACCACACACACTCTCTCTCTCTCTTTATCCATTCTATAACAATAGTAAATAATACTGCAAGAGTGCCCCCTTTTTTGCCCTTGTTTAGAGGAGCTAGTTTTCCTACCATATTAAAAACGACCTTGTGTCGCATTTGTTTTCGTGGAGAGGCAAATAAATACTTCAATAAATAGAAAAAAGGAGGATTTTTACCATGAATATCAATGCACAACCTCCCCCCGCTAATTAATAGGCGTATCTGGACAAATTAAAATATATCGAAATGTATTTTATGCCCGGGCAATGCCGGGCTCCAACCCCTGCTAGTAAGTAACTGAATACATTTCACAAAGATTAAAAACAACTTTTTATAAATTTTATTTCAATTTTATTTCATTTTCTTTTTAATTTTATTTTCATGCGATCTATTTCTGCAATTTTATGAGTGTTGTCCTAGATCTGCTGCAGTGTTTTCAAGAACCTGCTCTCTTTTTTATTTTTCAAGTACCTGCTGTGTGTCTGCTTTCCTTTAGCTGCCGTCTATTGTTTTCTTTTTCTCCGAACAAATGTTAGGTTTAAGTAATTTGTCCCGCCCCCACAACGTCATCTGGGCATCTTCGACGATGGACACAAATCACTGAAATATGGTTCTCGAGTTTCCATGGAAACGTAAAGCACGATTTTCTGGAGATTTTTTTTTTTCATTGTATCATTAAGCGTTTTATAAGTTACATTAAACAGCACCGGTGGTCGTTGACTGGTAATGATTCAAGTTTAGTATTGGGAATCCCAGCTTAATTGCTATGTAGGTAGTTTTAGAAATAGAAAGTTATGTAAGTATATTTTCATATCCCATCAGCGATTTCTCGAGAAGAATAAAAGAGAAAAAAAAGAAACAAAGGACACACCGAAGATGGAGTCTACCACCGAAATATATTTGTGATGAATTTTAAACAAGTAAAATATTTGTTTATTTTCCTAATATTACGTTGTGATTTGGCTTTCAAGCGCACTTGATGTGTATTTTATTTTATTAAAATTAAGACAACGTTTCTATTTAATTCTCATTCTTTATGATATATATATATATATATATATGTACTTTTTTCATAATCGATATATATATATATATATATATATATCGATTATGAAAAAAAGTACACCATTGTAAAGTCCATTCTTCACTGAATAATAGATGAAAAATTTCGTATTGATTAAATAATTGATTTTTGGTAGATTTTTAATGAGAGACTCTGTTTTAAAAAAAAAATACTTACTCCCGCCTTCCGTTTTGGCCGTGCGTAATTTAATACCAAAACTTTCCAAATATCCAACCTGTGTCTGAAAACATGCCATGCGACTTACAAATATTTGTGCTTGATGTTGGCAAGCTAATCAAAAACCTCGATTCGAGTAAAGCAACCGACACTGACGGCATTCCAATTTAGTGTTGAAAAAGCTTCAACCAGAACTAGCTCCCATACTTATAAAGCTGTTTAAGCGTTGTCTTAAGGAGAAATGCTTCCCAACACCCTGGTAAGTCTCATCAGTATGTCCTGTATTTAGAAATTTAGATGATAGGTCATGCCCTTTCAATATAGACCAATCAGTCTCTTGTGCGTCATGGGTAAGTTGCTGGAATAGAGAAGTAGTCAACCACCTCAGCAAAAATAACCTCCTCAGTTACATGCAATATGGCTTCCGTCCTGCTAGATCTACAGAAGATGTGTGAGAAATTCCATATACAACCGCCATCTTTCTTATTTAGGCTAGCCACACAGTTCTAGTAGCTGGTCCTTGATTGGTTAATTTTGAATGAGTCAAGTAAATTGCTTGGCACCCTTTTTGTATAATGCTTTTATTTTTCAGTCTAACAGAAACTCGGCGTCGGGATAGTCTCAACTCAGCAGCTCTCTCTTTCGAAGGAAGTTAAGACAATTCCTTCATGAACAACAAACAATTGGTGAACGAAGGCTACAACTCTACAAGCAGAGACAACTTATATTTCTGAATTTATCCTAATTGAGGATGACATTCAAGAATTGTTCTGCATGTTTATTTTCCAAATATTGGATCTTATCTTATTTCATCTTGAGTCCCAAGGGACTCACATTATGCCTTATTACAGGCGCCATCTTTCACGCCGAGTTCACCATGAACATTCATGGATCCTTTCAAAGGAACAACGAACTAACATCCCAACAATAAGAATTCAAACTAAAGGCTCCATGCGTATGGAAGCAAATCGGGTCACCATTTTGCAAAAGGACTATATCAAAACCAAAGGACTTTCATTGCTGTTTTTTGTGAATAAATTTGGAGTTTAAAGGTATGGCTTTTCTTTGTGGAATTCATTTGCTTCTGCAGGGAGGAAATTGAGTGTGCGAGAAAGATATTTCTTACAATATATATATATATATATATATATATATATATATATATATATATATATATATGGGGTATTTTAAAAACTCAAAACAGATGATAGGTCATGTCCCTTTCACTACAGACCAATCAGTCTCCTGTGCGTCATGAGTAAGTTGCTGGTATCTGGATTAAATAGAGACATAGTCAACCACCTCAGCAAATTTAAGTATCATGGTTCAATTGTACTTTAAAGAGAAACGTCCATTTCGGACGCGCCCCTGTCATATCAAAGAACATGCTGTTGATTCTATTTTCCTGCTCTACATTAACGATCTTCCAAATCACATTGCAACCATTTGCCAGCAACCATTGTAAAAAAGTAATAAAGCAGGCAAGAGAGTTGTATGCTCAGTCCGTCAAGTCCAAAGTAGCTGAGCAGTGGCTTGGTTCCCACTAGTTTTGGCAAACAGCAAACAGAATCCTGAACAGAAGCCTGTGCTCTATCCTAACTATCATCAATGGACCTGAGGTCACCTCGTCAGCATCAGATAAAGCCAAACTCTTTGCCAGGACTTTGCAGCTAATTCTTCCCTTTGTAACCAAGGCCGCCAACCCCCAATATTTCCTCCATATCAGAAAACACACTATGTGATATACAAATATCTGTATGTAATGTTGCCAAGCTAATCAAAAACCTTGATTCCAGTAAAGCAACCGGTCCTGACGGTATTCCAATTGTTGATTGGTTAATTACGTTGTGACTTGGCTTTCAAACGCACTTGAGGCGTATTTTATTTTATTATGAATAAATATTTCAAAATATAAAGAACTTAAATTACATAAAAAACTGTCACCAAAATCAAGGGATTCATCATTAAATAACCCAGAAAGGGTTGATATGCTGTAAAACAAAACGACGAAACCAAATATTATGAATAAATATTCGAAATTGAACCATAAAAACGTTTTTCCAAACTCGTAAAAATAAAAGCACTCATAAAAAGAAACTTAGAATAGAAAGATTAGAAACGGAAACGTTTAATAATAAATAATTTAGTAATAAATAAATAATAAACAGGACAGCAAACATTTACGGTAACATATATATATATATATATATATATATATATATATATATATATATATATATATATATGTTACCGTAAATGTTTGCTGTCCTGTTTTTATATATATATATATATATATATATATATATATATATATATATGTTACCGTAAATGTTTGCTGTCCTGTTTATTATTTATATAATAATATTTATATATATATATATATATATATATATATATATATATATATATATATATATATATATATATATATATATATATATAAACGTATATATATATATAAACGTATATATATATATATATATATATATATATACGTTTTATTTTTTATTACCATGTTTTTTCTGTTCAGTTACGTTTTTGTTTCAGCTACGCGACCGTTTTTTGCCCGTTATGTAGCCTCCTCAGACTTTACAAATGTCACGGGAGGGGTGCGAGAAAAGCAAAAAGGGGGAAAATGGGAGGCCGGGTGCTTTTTTTTTTTTTTTTTTTTACACAGTGATCACCACTTATCAAAGCCAGGAAGCCACTCAGGGATAAGGGTTATTGCAAGTACATTACGTTAGTGAGGAGATTTGCTGATATGTTTACTTAAGGGGGCGGTTCATTAGGAATTTGTTAACATTGGACTTGAAGACAACCAAGTTGTAGTCCGGAGGGAAGCAGGCAGACGGAACAGAGTTCCACAGGCGTGCAGTTCTAAGAAAGAAGCTTTGTTCATGGAATCTGCGTTTTGATTTAGGCACAGATATAGAGTGGGGGAAATTTTTCACAGTGGATTCAGCTAGACGGGTGTTTTTCGTGAAAGATTGGCGAGGGGGGGGGGCAGAGATTGGAGTTCAGATTGGAGTGCTTGGTCGGTAATGCTTTAGTTTTGGTGTTCAAGAACTTTAGGTGGTTGTGGGGGGTCTGGAAATTCCTCTCTGGTGTGGCTAAGGACATAGAGATATATGGAGGGGAGGGAGAAATCTAGGGGTAAGGAGAGGGGGGTTACTTAAAGTTTCGGGTTCTAAGGTTTAGGTTGTTGGTGTCTCGTTAGTGAGATGATTTCTTGGTAAGTATGTCTTGACCTGTTGGATGTTCGCTTAGGCTGGGAGGGGGGGGCTACGATTCGGTTTATCTATTTTTATTTTTATTTTTTCATTTTTTATTTTTTATATATATATTTTTATTTATTGTTAAGTGCTTTGAGACGGTTAGCCTGGGGCCGTACGCGCGAGCACACAAATGCGCGCATACACACACACATACACATAAAGAAACGCGCACATGTATACATACATTTCCGCTTCAACATGCAAACACATGCGCATATGCATACATGCATACATATACACCCGCATTTTTTTTCTTTGTATTACATTTTCACCCCAAATAAGGCACATTGCCTCTTTGGTGTAGGGGGCTACTATCAAGGTGAGCAACTACTGGGGCACTATGTAGGGATTTGGGCAGCAAGATGTCGGTTCACGTTGCACTTGAACTTCTGCATGTCAGTACACTTAGGGGAGAAGGATCCTGGAATGGAATTCCAGAGTCTAGCGGTTCTGGGGAAGAAACTACTGGAGTAGAAAGATCTTTTACATCTAGGGATCTCTACTGTGTGGGGGTGGGATTTAGCTACCTGTCGGGTTTATCGAGGCTGTCTGCATCGTGGGGGCACAAGTGTCTGCAGTTCGTCAGAGCATTAACCATTAAAATACTTGTAGAACAAGCAGAGGGACGCAACGTTTCGTCGATAGGACAGAGGCTGAAGCTTAGATGCCAGTTCAGGGCCTATCAGATTGGCGACTCTTTTTTGAACCTTGTCTAGGAGCGAGAGACTAGTAGTAGACGCACCAGCCCAAATGTGACAACAATACTCCATACATGGGCGAATGTTGGCCTTATAGAGATACAGGATACTTTCAGGTGTCAGTAGTTTTCTAGCACGGTAGAGAGAGCCTACCTTTTTTGCAGCAACGCTGGCAATGTTTTCAATATAATTGTTCCAGCTCATGATTCCTGTGAACGTTAGGCCAAGCAGTTTGAAAGGTGTACTCTCAGACAGGGGGTCACTGGCCATTGCTATTGTTGGCAGAGAAGGTTTCTTCATTGCTCCCGTTGACCTCAATTGACCTTAAAGTACGTGTGCGTAAGCATGGATGCGCACATACACACATACACACACACACCCATACATCCATGCAAGCGTATACATGAACCTACCTGCGTATATCGACTCAGACATACATGCATTCCCACACATATATGCAAGCATACGCGCACATACAGATACTTATACTCGTGAACACATACATCGGCATACACACAGCTGCACACTCATACATACATATGTAATAAGTCCCCAAACGTACCCCTCCACCGTACTGTATACCGATACTCTATGGCTGACTGGGATGGCTTCCGTACATTCATATCTGATTTACCTCTGCACTCCATGTTTAAAAAGGAAGTGTCCTCTATAGTATCAGATCTGACCGAATGGTTAATTGTAGGCATAGACCAATTCATACCATCTAAAAAATTCCAACAAAAACCTAACAGCCAGCCATGGTTCTCCCCAGAATGTGCTGCTGCTATCGCGCACAGAAATCACTTTTTCCATAGCTACCAACGTAATAGATGCACTGAGACTAAAGCTGCTTTCAGGACTGCCAGCAACCACTGTAAAAGAGTAATAAAAATGCAAGAGAGCTATATGTCCAGTCTGTTAAATCCAAGGTAGCTGATCAGCGGCTTGGTTCCCACCAGTTCTGGCAAATAACAAATAGGATCCTGAACAGAAGTGTGCGTTCTATCACAACCATTATCAATGGACCAGAGGTCATCTCCTTAGCGTCAGACAAGGCCAAACTATTTGCCAATAACTTTGCAGCTAATTCTACCCTATGCGACGATGGCCATCAACTCCCCATATTTCCTCCTATAACACAGAGCAAGCTAGGTAACATACAAATATCCGTGCATGAGGTCGCCAAGCTAATCAAGAACCTAGATTCCAGTAAAGCAATTGGCCCTGATGGCATCCCAATTATAGTGTTAAAAAAGCTTCAACCAGAACTCGCTCCCATACTTACGAAACTATTTAAGCGCTGCCTCAAGGAGAAGTGCTTTCCGACTCCCTGGAAGACCTCATCAGTTTGCCCTGTATTTAAGAATTCAGGTGATAAGTCATCTCCCTCTCACATACACATACATATACATAGGTACGCACATATATCGATACCTTCATGTACACATGGGGACACACATAGACTCATACATGCATAGATATACACATACACGTACCTATGAATCGGCACATCTTTCCACGAGAAAACTATTTAGGCAATTAATATTTTTTGCGTTGTTATCTCTAATAAGGAATTAGAAGAGATGACGTCTATTATATATTTGTTGTATCATAAAGGGAATCATGTGTGATCGTCTAGTCGTTCTGTCTATTTGTTCATATGCCGTTGTGTGTGGTACATGTATTTTCAACATACCTTCTGCTTCTTGGATGTTGGTCCATCTGGAATCATATCGTCTTGGAAGGGAGATCCGGCACCTGTTTTAGACGAATATTCACTCACTCCAACACGATGAATTGGTTCTATAGTTTTTATTTCACTTTCCAGATGTCATGCAGAATGATGGAACGCGAATCTGGCCTGTGTTGTTCTGTTCTACACATGTCAGCATTTCTCCCCCCCCCAACGAAGGGGAGTAGACAATGGTGAAGCCGTCCATTTTCTTCTAAGTCTAAACAAAATCTCCACGATTCAGCTAACCTGATCACGTGACTCACACGCAATCCGACCAGCTGATCCTGACTTCCGATTGATAGATAGATAGATAGATAGATAAATAGATATATAGATAGATATATAGATACTCAAAATCATGGTGGTTTATTATTTTACGCCATAAGTAACATTACACTATAACTCACACTCCTCCCACCCTCTCTCTTTCTTGATCCATTCTATAACAATAAAAGAATGAAATAAAAATAAAGATTGAAAACTGAAATAAATATAACACTAGCACTTGCACCTAGAAAAGAAATATTACAAAATTCATAACTTAACTGCTATAATAAGACGTCCCTCCCGGCTGCAAATAGGAATTGATTTTGCTTGAAATAAAATTAAGCGTTTTCATTTTTGCAAAGAAAATGGTCATCACGTGACATAGTTCGCTACAAAATTTCAATGCGATTTTCGTATCCAGCATAGTCGAAAACCTATAAAAGTCGTCATTTAAAAGAAAATTGTGGAGGTGGACCTAATCTAAAAAAAAAAAAGGGATTGGAAAGATAGGGATAACGGAAAACAGAGAAAAGTTTCTTTCTAAATGACGGAAACGTTTAATAATAATAATAATAATAATAATAATAATAATAATAATAATAATAATAATAAATAAATAAATACTAAACAGGACTCATAAGCATTTACGGTAATACACATGAGACTTTCAAGGCAAGAAACGGTGTAAGGATAAGAACACCCACACACACATGCAACAGTGAACCGCACGAACTATGCGTAAGAGCATACACACACACGTATATAAGATGATAGGCTTGCCTTGAAATAAAAGATTGAAGCTTCAAATCCATCTTGTTGTTTATCGATTCATCTGTCTGCAGTGACAACTTCCCGACGAGATGGCAGACCAGCGTAAGTACTCGTAAAAAAACGTAGAAGAGAACGATTAGCAAAAAAACCTTAGACACCTCAAAAGCATGTAGACCAGATCTCATCCCGGCTATTAAAAAAATGCTCTGCCGAGGTTGCTCCATTCTCTCCAAACAGCGTAGTAAATAATGGACAGTCAACTATTCCCCCACTATCAAACGGTCATGAGGTTGCTTGCACGGCAACTGACAAGGCTAATCTGCTTGCCAGTCGGTTTGCCTCAAACTCCACACTGAACTCGGTACACCACTCACTCCATGATTTTCCTCTGCGAACAGACGCCACACTTGACGATTTGAAAATCACCCCTTCTCAGGTACATGCTATTATAAATACCTAGACACCTCAAAAGCATGTGGACCAGATCTCATCCCGGCTGTGTTATTAAAAAAATGCTCTGCCGAGGTTGCTCCAGTTCTCTCCAAACTTTACAATAAATGCCTTAACGAATCTTGTTTTCCCGACTGCTTGAAAACCGCCTCTGTGGTACCAGTCTTCAAGAATTCTGGTGAAAGAACCGACCCACTAAATTATCGCCCCATTAGCCTCCTCCCGCTTTTCGCCAAAATATTTGAGTCTTTAGTTAATCAAGCCCTAGTCCAGCACCTAACAGCTGCTAAACTCCTGACTGACAAACAATATGGATTCAGGCAAGCCTGTTCAACAGCAGATATCTTAACTGTAGTTTCTGAATGTATATACCGTTCATTGGATAAAACAGGGGAGGGTAGAGCGGTGGCCCTCGATATATCTAAGGCAGAGTATGGCACGATGGTCTTCTAAGGAAAATCAGATCATATGGAATCACTGGAAGAATTCATAATGTAATTAAATCCTTCTTAAGTAATAGAAAAATCAAAGTTGTCCTCGACGGTCGTACATCCAAACAATACGACATAAATGCGGGAGTACCTCAGGGGTCTATCCTTGGACCTCTATTATTCCTGATATTCATAAACGACCTCCCTGATAAAATTGTTTCGGAGATGGGTATATTTGTCGATGACACCACTATCTATAACAGATATGAGGGGAAAATCCAAGGAAATGGCAGAAACACTAGAGGATGGCCTCCAATCCGTAGTGGAATGGGGACAAAAATGGTTGGTCACATTCAATGCTGCTAAGACTAAGCTTGTTTCCTTCAATAACTACAAGAAACCTTCTCTACCACCAATAGCAATGGCCAAGAACACATTACCTGAAACTACTTCTTTTAAACTCCTCGGCCTAACGTTTACAGGGAATATGAACTGGAACATATACATTGAGAGCATTGCCAAGGCTGCTGCAAGGAAGGTTGGCTCCCTCTACCGTGCTAGAAAACTACTTACGCCTGACAGTATCCTATACCTCTATAAGGCAACCATTCGTCCATGTATGGAGTACTGTTGTCACATCTGGGCTGGTGCATCTGCTGCTTGTCTCTCGCTCCTGGACAGGGTTCAAAAGAGAGTCGCCAACCTGATAGGTCCTGAACTGTCATCTAGGCTTCAGCCTCTGTCCCATCGACGAGATGTTGCATCCCTCTGCCTGTTCTACAAATACTTTCATGGTGAATGCTCTTACAAACTGCAAACACTTGTACCTCCCCGACGTAACTACCCCCGACAAACCCGACAAGCTACTAAGTCTCATCCCTTTACAGTAGAGATCCCTAGGAGCAAGAAAGCCTTTTACTCCAATAGTTTCTTCCCCAGAACTGCGGGTCTTTGGAACTCCCTTCCGGGATTCTGCTTTCCCAACTGCAATGATATGCAGAAGTTCAAGTGTAATGTGAACAAATCTCTTGCTGCTCATCTCCCTTCATAATGACCCTGCTAATTAAGTCCCTGATAGTAGCCCCCTGCTTCAAAGTGGCACTGTGCCTTGTTTGGAGTGAAAATTGAATTAAAAAATAATAAAAAAAAACAAAACGTTTAATAATAATAGTAATAAATAGATAATTAAAAAATCAATCAAAATAGCATCGAGTGAGCGCAAAAAAAAAAAAATAGCTGCAGTAGCCAGGCTCGAACTTAAGACTTTCAAGGCAAGAAACGGCGTAAGGATAAGAACACCCACCCACACACACACACATATATATCAGTGAACTGCACGACCTCTGTGTAAGAACTCGTAAAAAGATAGCAACAAAGTATATTATCGGCATAATCGACATAGTAATAAATACATATATATATATTATCGACATAATCGCGTTGACACTGAAGTTAAGCAATTTTGAGCATGGCTAGTACCAGATGGGTACCCCATAAAAAGAACTCCTCGCTGCAAAAGCATTTACAAGTTGTAGATGGCCCTGCCCTCCAGGGGCTCAAGGGCTATGGATGGATGGATGGATGAATAAATTAAAGTTTAACATAAAAAAGTCAAGTATCATACTTCAATTGTGCTCTAAACGGAAACATTCATTTCAAACGCGCCCTTGTCATATCAAAGAATCCACTGTTGATTTTATGTGTCTGGCTTTTCGGCCTGCAGTGTAATGAAACCTATCAAATGTATTTATGATGTTAGGCTGTGTAAGGTGTTAACTTCTTTCATCGGATTATTTCGATTATCGGTTATCGATATTTATTGAAGACATTTCGATGCAAAGCCTAATGAAACCTATCAAATGTATTTGTGATGTTAGGCTGTGTAAGGCTTGCCTTGAAATAAAGATTGAAGCTTCAAATCCATCTTGTTGTTTATCGATGCATCTGTCTGCAGTGACCACTTCCCGACGAGATGGCAGACCAGCGTAAGAACTCGTAAAAAGATAGTAATATATATAATTTACACTCCTCCCTCTGTCTCTCTCTTGATCCATTCTCTAACAATATTACTTGCAAATGTTAGGCCGAGGAGTTTGAAGGTAGAATTCTCAGGTAGGGTGCTATTTGTCATGGATATAGGGAGGTTGGAGAGGCGTCTTGTAATTGTTAAAGAAAAGCAGCTTAGTTTTACTAGCATAAAATGTTACCATCCATTTGCGGCCCCATTCGACTATCGTCTGCTATCAACGCGCCCTTGTCATATCAAAGAATCCACTGTTGATTTTATGTGTCTGGCTTTTCGGCCTGCAGTGTAATGAAACCTATCAAATGTATTTGTGATGTTAGGCTGTGTAAGGTGTTAACTTCTTTCATCGGATTATTTCGATTATCGATTATCGATATTTATTGAAGACATTCCGATGCAAAGCCTATTTTATCGATGCAAAACACTGCCGGAGAGATAAAGTGCCTTCATGTAAAATTTCATAAAAATCGGCCCAGCCCTTTTCGAGTCCGTAGGGAACGAATTAACAGATATACAGACACAGTTCCATTTGCGAATTCTAGGCGTTGCATGTGTTCTCCGCTTATCTCGGCATTTGTTTCCAGTCGTCCAGTACTTCACTTGCCACTGATATTTATGTGTGTGTGTGTGTGTGTATAAAAAACTGGTATGATAAGTTTTATCATCGATATAAATATTTCCTCTCTGTGTTGTGTAATTATATGATATTTGTGACTGTACTAAGACTTGAAGATTACTTCGAACGGGACTATTATCTTTATCAATAGAAGTGCTCATACGAGAAGAGAGAGAGAGAGAGAGAGAGAAAGAGAGAGAGAGATCTTTCAGAGATGTCAAAACATCAGTAATAACTTTAAATTCGAACTATTTATTAGTATTTATTTACTTCTCGGCAAAATCAAAATGTGACACAAGGCCGATAGACGGGGATAGATGCAGAAATAAGTGACCAAACTGATAGATCGACACTTTCTTGTGTTCGGCTTAATACATATTACATATTACATATTACATAACACATATTACATATTACATATTACATATCACATATTACATATTACATATCACATATTACATATTACATCTTACATATTACATATTACATATTACATATCACATCTTACATATTACATATTACATGTTACATATTACATATCACATATCACATCTTACATATCATATATTACATGTTACATATTACATATTACATATTGCATATTACATATCACATCTTACATATTACATATTACATATTACATATTACATATCACATATTACATATAACATATCACATATTACATATTACATGTTACATATTACATATTACATATCACATATTACATATTACATATTACATATCACATCTTACATATTACATATCACATATTACATATTACATATTACATATCACATATTACATATTACATATCACATATTACATATCACATATCACATATTACATATTACATATTGCATATTACATATTACATATTACATATCACATATTACATATTACATATTACATATCACATATTACATATTACATATCACATATTACATATTACATATTACATATCACATATTACATATCACATATTACATATCACATATTACATATTACATATCACATATTACATATCACATATCACATATTACATATTACATCTTACATATCATATATTACATATTACATATTACATCTTACATATTACATATCACATATTACATATTACATATTACATATAGTCACCCACATACAGTACTGTGTTTTGGAAATCTATAAAGCAAAAACCGGATCAGATTAAGTTATGTGTGTGTATATGTATGTGTGTGTATGTGTGTGTATATGTATGTGTGTGTATGTGTGTGTATGTATGTGTGTATTTGTGTGTATGTGTGTGTATGTGTGAGTGTTTATGTGTGTGTATGTGCGTGTGTGTGGGCGTATGTGTGTGTATGTGTGTGCATCAGTGTGTATGAGTGTGTATGTGCGTGTATGTGTGTGTTTATGTGTGTGTATGTGCGTGTGTGTATGTGTGTGTGGGGGTATGTGTGTGTATGCGTGTATGTGTGTGCGCATGTGTGTGTATGCGTGTGTATGTGTATGTGTGTGTATGTGTGTGCGTGCCCGCATGTGTGTGTATGTGTGTGTATGTGTGTGCATATGTGTATGTGTGTGTATGTATTTGTGTGTGTATGTGTGCATGTGTGTATGTATGTGTGTGTATGTATTTGTGTGTGTATGTGTGTATATGTGTGTTATGTGCGCATGTGTGTGTATGTGTGTATGTGTGTATGTATGTGTCTCTATGTGTGTGTATGCGTGTGTGCATTTGTGTATGTGTGTGTATGTATGTGTATGTGTGTATATGTGTGTGCATGTGTGTGTATGTATTTGTATGTGTGTGTATGTGTGCGTGTTTGTATGTGTGCGTGTGTGTATATGTGTGTATATGTGTGTGTGTGTGTGTGTGTGAACAAAAACTGATACAAGTTTGATGATTTGTAACTAAGATTTGAAGATTACTTCGAACGGGACTATTATCTTTATCAATAAAAGTGCTCATATGAGAAGAGAGAGAGAGAGAGAGAGAGAGAGAGAGAGATGGACATTTCTTCACCGACAACATTCTCACGCGCCTTCAGTGATGTCAAAATATCAGTAATAACTTTAAATCTTAGAAATAAGACAACTTTGTTATATATGGGTCGTAGAATTGCATTCATCTGCAAAAGATATATCTTTATATGATCTATGCTTGCGCAATATGCCACATCTGGGCTGGTGCATCTACCACTAGTCTTGCCCTCTTAGATAAAGTCCAAAAAAGAGTTGTCAATCTAATCGGTCCCACTTTATCAACTAAGCTCCACCCCCTGTCTCATCACCGCAATGTTGTATCACTGTGACTGTTTTAAAACTATTTCAATAAACTGTGTTCTGATGAACTTGTTTCACTTGTACCCCCTCGACGTACATATCCCCGACAAACCCGCTTAGCAATAAGATCTCACCCCTTCACTGCTGATGTCCCTAAATGCCAGAAAGTATTATATTCTAATAGTTTCTTCCCTCGAACAGCTAAACTTTGCAATTCCCTTCCTGCTGCCTGCTTTCCTGGCTGTACTGATATGCAACAGTTTAAATGTAACATAAAAAAATATCTTGTTAATCTTTCCAAGACATGATCCCAAATAGTAGACCTTTACGTCCAAGTGGCGATATGCTTTGTAAGGGGTGAACATGAAAAAAAAAAACAAAAAAAAAAACAGGTGACAAAAAAAAGCAAACGATTTAGCAGTCTCGTCCACACGACTTGTGACGTCACGAGCTTTCGAAATAATAAAAATATGATAGAGTATATATATATATATATATATATATATATATATATATATTCAGGCAAACATTATTAAAAACAACAGAGATACCTTGCTTAATGCTTCTTTTTTTTTTTCATTTTTTCGATCTTTCGTAAGATTTTTTAACTTCAAGATGGAAGGTATTAGAAATGTTCCATGGTTCACACGAGCGTTTTCGATTCTTTCTTGAATCATCATCAGGCTGAGATAAAGTATTAAAAATAGAAGTGAAATATATAGTTACGAATGATAAAAAGAGTCAATGAAAAGTCGATTAAAATATACATTTACGAGTGATAAAAACTCGATTAAAAATTAGGATGATAAAAGGCAATGTTAGTAAATTTTGAAAGTAGCAATAATGTGCTGAAATGTTTAGCATAACCAGTATACGACTATGATAGAAACCCTATACTACTTTTTTACACAGCACTTTATATAGTATGCTCCTTATTAAGCTTAGAATTTAATATAGTATTAACGGTGTTTTTTTTTTTAATACGGATTAACAAGGCTTCAATAATTGGGAGGCGTATATATATATATATATATATATATATATATATATATATATATATATATATATGAGAGTGTATATATATGTATATATTATATAGAGAGAATGTATATATATATATATGAGAGAGAATATATATATATATGTGTGAGAGAATATATACAGTGATGATCATATTTATTGGCACGGTAAAATAAAAGTTAAATTTTGTCTAATAAATTCTAAAAAAGGGATTAAATTAAGGAAAATAACAAAGTATATTATGTATTTTTAACTGGCCTTTCCGATGCAGCAATCGGATTTTAGAAAAAATAAATAACAAAGGAACAACAAACATAATTGCAAAAAACCCTTGTTCAAAATTATTGGCACGATTTATTTAATGATCAATTGTATAGCCTTTGGCCTTGATTACCTTCCTCAGTCGCTTTTCATAGTTTACAACCAAGTTGTTGCACTCTTCAGTAGTAATCTTAGCCCACACTTCCTTACAATAATCCTCCAATTGAATAAGATTCTTAGGCTTCCTTTGCATTACCCTCAATTTTAATGTTCTCCATAAATTTTCAATTGGATTAAGGTCTGGGCTTTGTGATGGCCACTCCAAAACATTAATATGATTGTCCTCAAGCCATTTCTTAGTCAGTTTAGCCGAATGCTTTGGGTCATTATCTTGCATGAACCACCAACGACGACCAAGTGAGAGCTCTTTAGCAGAGTATTTCAGGTTTTCATCCAATAGTTTAACAAAATCTTCCTTTTTTATGCTACCTGTGACCTTAACAAGTCGCCCTGGTCCAGAGGCAGCAAAGGATCCCCAAAACATCAAACTGCCTCCACCGTGCTTCACTGTGGGTATGGTGTTCTTAGGCAGGAAAGCTTCGCCAGATTTTCTGTAAATATAAGACACTTTATTATGGCCAAATAACTCTATTTTCGTTTCGTCAGTCCATAGAACACGTTTCCAGAATGCAACATCTTTATCAATATGACGTTTTGCAAAGGCTAGCCTTGCTTTCAGGTGCATAGGCTTCAATAAGGGAGTCTTTCTCGGACGACATGCTTTTAAACCAGCTCTCTTCAAAACTCTACCAACTGTATGTCGAGATACATTCACTCCAGAGGTGCTCTGTTCATCAACAATCTCCCCAACAGAGATCCTCGGGTTTTGTTTTACTTGTCGAACAATTTTCCGTTCATTTCTTGGGGAAAGAATCCTTTTTCTCCCTCTACCCTCTAAACTCATAACGTGGCCTTGCGATTTGAACTTGTTTATTATGGCTCTAACAGTGGATTTGGGAAGGTTTAGCTTCTTTGAAATCTTATCATAGCCCTCCCCATTGGTATGGCATGCTACAACAAGCTTCCTGACGTCTTCGCTGTGTTCCTTAGTTTTAACCATGGCGATTGAAAATTATAATTTAGTCACTTATAATAGTTTAAATAAATCGCTATCTAAAAATTATCTGAAAAAAATTATTCACTGAATTAGCGTTAAACAAGCATAATATGGCTATAAAAAAGTTCAGAAAGCACGTAAACCGGAAATTGATTGATATTATACTGATACTAAAAGAAAAACAAAGCCGTGCCAATAATTTTGAACAAGGGTTTTTTGCAATTATGTTTGTTGTTCCTTTGTTATTTATTTTTTTCTAAAATCCGATTGCTGCATCGGAAAGGCCAGTTAAAAATACATAATATACTTTGTTATTTTCCTTAATTTAATCCCTTTTTTAACTTTTATTTTACCCTGCCAATAAATATGATCATCACTGTATATATATATATATATATATATATATATATATATATATATATATATATATATATATATATATATATATATATATATTAAGTAATGTGATTTACAATTTAAAAGTTTTAAAATTTTTAAAATTTAAAAATCAAAATTTAATTAAATTAAAAATCAGTTTCATAAGAAGGAACAACAACAGATAATTGACTTTGTTGTTGTTCCTTCTTATGAAACTGATTTTTAATTTAATTAAATTTTGATTTTTAAATTTTAAAAATTTTAAAACTTTTAAATTGTAAATCACATTACTTAATATTGAATTAGCTCTAGGACATTTAACTATCGAGCTTATTATATATCTAAATTACAACGAGCATTTCCTGTATTTTAATTAAACTAGTAATTTCACTATTACATTAAAATACGCTTAGCTCTTTAGACTATTATTCTAATCTCCTTTAAATTATATATATATATATATACATATGAGAGAGAGGTGATATACATATGAGACAGTATATATATATATATATATATATATATATATATATATATATATATATATATATATATATATATGAGAGAGAGAGAGAGAGAGAGAGAGAGTAATAATAAAATAATCTCAGTAAGGTTTTGGGGGTGTCTGATAAATTTCTTCGACTAACTATCTTCCCTAATAATGTATACATAAGAATTTTTATGTGCCAAACCCTACGGTATTTTGGTCCAGAGGGAGAAATCTTCGACATTTTTATATAAGGATGAGAAATAGTTATTATTGAAACAAAATCGACAATTATTCTTCGATGTTTTCTATAAATATAAAAGCGAAAATTTATGTATGTGTGTTCGCTTTTTCTGTATGTCTACAAAAGGCTTTTTTCAGAGAAGCGGTCGCTTGCCTAACAACTTTTTAAAACTTTTTATATCACATATAAATCGTAATATCTCAGAGTTAACAACGAAGCTCGCCTGTCTATTTAATTTGCTCGATTTCGGGAAGATAAATATTCAACATTTATCGCTCGCCGCATGTAGGTTAGTCTTTTTCCTATAACATCTTGGGAAAATAAAAATCCCGCAGTCAAAATTGACCTCATAACCTCATTAAAATTCTGCTAAATCAAAGTAATTAAATAAATTCAAACATGTTTCCGTTAGCATCTCGCGGGGTGGGGCTATGGTTAACGTCGCACTTTTTTTTCACACTTTAATTTACAACTTTGCCTCAAGGGTTCGGGTTCGATCCTCATACTTACTTTTTTACCCCCACCCCACCCCGGAGTTTCCACACACACCTACAAACACCTGGGCAACGCCGGGTACCCCTCGCTAGTTATTATATATAGAGATGAGAAATAATTATTATAGAAGACGCATTGTGGATGCGTTATTGGCATCTCCTGTTACTCTCGCTTCTTCTTATTTGTCCCTCAGTCCTCATTTTTAATGAGTGATTTTTCTGACAAAAGGAGAAGAAAAAGCTGTTTTCTAGGTTGGCAGTATTTTGCGCGAACAGTTGGCAGAGATGGCGAAAATTTTCTGTTTCTATGTCTATCCTTGCAGCCATGTCACTAGTAAGGGTGCTGGAGGTAAACGTTTTGTCTGGGCTGACGTTATCCGCCTGATAGTCAGGGACCCGAACCTTGGATTAACCACTAAAGAGGCTGTCCTATCAGCAGGCGCAAAGTACTGGAGCTGCTGTATTGCCATTTGGTGAATGGATTCTGGACCATGCAGTAGCTTCTGGTGGGGCCTCTCGATGCCATACTAGTGGGTAATTGTTACGGCTTTACCTTATCATTAGCTACAAATAAAAAAAAATTCTTCGTTTCTTTTTCTCTCTTAATTTCCCCTCTCTGTCCTGCTCTAAGTAAATCTGACGACCTAGTCCACAAATTCCAAAATTTCATCATGACAAGTTTCAAGAAAAAATACACGATTAAAACCGGTTCTCCAACTTCCAAAGTAGACCCCCCTACTACCATGTCTCCTTCTCCAACATCAGGGGTCTACGTTCTAACCTTCCAGAGGTTGAAACCCAATTACAGGAGACTAAACCAGACCTTTTATTTTTAAGTGAAACTGGCATTGGGTAGGCTATTTCCCTAGAAGAGTTCGCAATTAAAGGATACTCTAACTTAACTTCTAAATCTGACCCCCAAGATCGCCATGGGCATGGAATATGTGCCTATATTAAAGATAGCTTTCCATGTGGTAGGGACATCTCCAGGGAAGATCCTAACTTACCCTATATGTGCTTCCGGGTTGCTTTAGCTCACACTACTGCATTTATATTTACTCTCTATCGCCTCCACAACAGCGGAGTTACTATCTTTCAAAGCATATCTGAGAAAATTGACCAAGTCCTATCTGCGTATCCTTCAGCTAACCTTCACGTATGTGGAGACTTCAATGTTCACAACGTCGAATGGTTGAACCACTCAAACTCACTCAAACAAGACCGATGATGAGGAAAGGTTCTGTCATGATTTCTCCATTGCCTATGACCTCACTCAGATTGTTCAGGAACCCACCCATGTGCCCGACAATGACGGCCGGTATGCGAGCCTACTAGACCATTTTCTCACAACTTGCCCTGAACTATGTTCAGTTTCTGTTCTGTCGCCTCTTGGATCTTCTGACCACTCTTTTGTATCAATTAAGATAAAAATGAAATGTAATAAGTCCCCAGACGTACTTCTCCATCGTACAGTATATCGATACACTAAGGCTGACTGGGATAGCTTCCGTACATTTATATCTGATCTACCTCTGCATTCCATGTTTAAAAAGGATGTGTCCTCTATAGTATCAGACCTGACGGAATGGTTAATTGTAGGTATAGACCGTTTCATACCATCGAAAAAGTTTCAGCAAAAACCTAACAACCAGCCATGGTTCTCTCCAGAATGTGCTGCTGCCATTTCGCACAGAAATCACTTTTTCCACTGCTTCCAACTTAATAGATGTATGGAAACTAAAGCCGCTTTCAGGACTGCCAGCAACCATTGTAAGAAAGTAATAAAGAACGCAAGAGAGTTGTATGCTCAATCCGTTAAGTCCAAAGTAGCTGAGCAGCGGCTTGGTTCCCACCAGTTTTGGCAAATAGCAAACAGAATCCTGAACAGAAGCCTGTGCTCCATCCCAACTATTATCAATGGACCTGAGGTAATCTCGTCAGCGTCAGACAAAGCCAAACTCTTTGTCAAGAACTTTGCAGCTAATTCTACCCTTTGCGACCAAGGCCGCCAACCCCCAATATTTCCTCCTGTATCAGAAAACACGCTATGTGATATACGTATATCTGTACGTGATGTTTCCAAGCTAATCAAAAACCTTGATTCCAGTAAAGCAACTGGCCCTGACGGTATTCCAATTATAGTACTCAAAAAACTTCAACCTGAACTAGCGCCCATACTTACAAAACTGTTTACACGTTGTCTTAAGAAGAATAGTTTCCCATCTCCCTGGAAAATTTCATCAGTATGCCCTGTATTTAAGAATTCAGGTGATCGCTCATCCCCCGCTCAGTACAGGCCAATAAGTCTCCTGTGCGTCATGAGTAAGTTGCTGGAATCTGTGCTAAATACAGAAGTAATCAACCATCTCAACAAAAATAACCTTTTTAGTGACACTCAATATGGTTTCCGTTCTGCTAGATCTACAGCAGATGTGCGTACAGTTATATCTCATAGGATTAGCAAATCTCTCGACGGAGGCAACCTTTCTAGGGCAATTGCTCTTGACATATCTAAGGCCTTTGATAGGGTATGGCATAAGATCTGTAGCTATGGTATAGCTGGAAATGTCTTCTCAATTATTAAATCATTTCTTTCTTATAGATGCATAAGAGTAGTAGTTGAGGGGCAAAAATCAGAAGCTCACAGTATTAATGCCGGTGTCCCTGAGGGGTTCATCCTTGGCCCAACTCTTTTCCTGATCTACATTAATGATCTTTCAAATCACATCCTTACATCATTTGTAGACATTTATGCCGACGACACTACCATTTATGGTTGTACATCTAAGACAGTAAACGACCAATTCTCTCTCCTCTGATCTTGAGCATGTAGTACAATGGGGAAAGGAGTGGCTGGTGGAAAGGAGTGGCTTTAATCCATCTAAAACCAAGCTTCTCTCTTTACATCTTCAACATTCTGATCCACATCTGGCATCAATTGAAATGAATGGCTCTCGTCTTCAGGAGGCCTCAAGTTTTGACAAGCTTCTGGGCTTGACCATTACTCCTGATCTTAAATGGATCACGTACATCAAATCTGTTGCCAAGACTGCTGGAAAAATGGTGGGATCTTTCTATCGATCCGGTAGATATCTCACTGCTGATGCAATTCTCTTACGGGGTCAAAGTTCAACGATTTGACCTTTGAGAACTCTACCAAACTCCTCCGACAATTTTGGGCCTAAACACTTGAAAATTTAGATATAGGTTCCTCGGACGTGGATCTAACTTAATCTTGATTTGAGTCCAAAATAGGGGTCAAAGTAAAAAAAATTGACCGCGTTTTTTTTTTTTGCTCAAACAACCGGGCAACGCCGGGCTGAAATTCTAGTGTAATTCTAAAGCTATGAAGGAAAAATTTTTTTTTTACATAGGCATCACCACATTATCAAGGCCAAGAGGCCACTCAAGGATAAGGGTTAAAGAGTGTACAGTAGAAATTGGACAATATAGTAATCATTAGTAATGAAAATTTGGTAAATTTGATAACTTATATGGAACGGCTCATCAAGAACTTATTTACGTTAGACTTGAACACAACCATATTGTAGTCAGCCGGAAAGCAGGAAAACGGAAGACAATTCCACAGGCGTGCAGTTCTAAGAAAGAAGCTTTGTTCATGGAATCTACGTTTAGGTTTAGGCACAGATAAAGAGTGGAGGGAATTATTGATAGTGTTTACAGCTAGACGAGTGTTTCTTGTGAAAGTTTTGCGAGGGGGGACCATAGATTGAAGCTCAGTCGAAAACTATCCATGAAAATAACGATACATCAGAGACAAACTCGCAACATCTCTTCTGTGAGATAGAGGTTGCAGAGAAGAGAAAAGGACATCTCCTACGAGGCTACGAAGTCTATTTTGAACTCTATCAAGGCAGGACAAGTCCTTTCTAGCAGCTCCTGCCCAGATGTGGCAACAGTATTCCATCCTTGGACGAACCTGGCTCTTATATAGATAGAGAATTGCATCAGCAGTGAGATATCTACCGGATACATAGAAAGATCCCACCATTTTTCCAGCGGCCTTGGCAACAGATTTGATGTACGTGTTCCATTTATGATCAGGAGTAATGGTCAAGCCCGGAAGCTTGTCAAAACTAGAGGCCTCCTGAAGACGAGAGCCATTCATTTCAATTGATGCCAGATGTGGATCAGAATGTTGATGATGTGAAGAAAGAAGCTTGGGTTTGGATGCATTAAAAGTAACCAGCCACTCCTTACCCCATTGTACTACGTGCTCAAGATCAGGGGAGAGAGAGAGAATTGGAGAGAACTTCGTCGTTTACTGTCTTAGATATGCTACCATAAATGGTAGTGTCCTCAGCATAGATGTCTACAAATTATGTAAGGATGTGATTTGGAAGATCATTAATGTAGATCAGGAAGAGAGTTGGGCCCAGGATGGACCCCTGAGGGATACCGGCATTAATACTGTGAGCTTCTGATTTTTGCCCCTCAACTACTACTCTTATGAACCTATCAGAAATAAATGATTTAATAATTGAGAAGACATTTCCAGCAATACCATAGCTAGAGATCTTATGAAGTAAACCTTTATGCCATACCCTATCGTCTATTCTGATAATAAGCTTAAGGCTTTGAAATACCTTGGTATAAATGGATAATAACATCCCGCCAATAATAGCTTTTTTTTATTCTGTAGGTTCTCCTATGAAAAGTGCCTGCTTAAAAACGGGCCTCATCTTCCCACCACTGAAACTCATGCTGATGTCTTAAACAAGTTAACCCATAACCAAATAGAAAAAAACACAACTTTTTTTAACATCGACGAATAACGTTAAAAGAAATGAAATAATAGATACGTCCACTTTAGAAATTAATGGATACGATTTAATTTAGACAATTATCGATATGTTTAAATAAAGGGCATCTATTATGATTGTTATTAATAATAATATTATTATATTTAATATTATGATTATTATTATTATTATTATTATTATTATTATTATTATTATTTTATATATGTATTTATATATATATATATATATATATATATATATATATATAATACGATAGACTTCTTTTAAAAATAATGATCATATATATATATATAATACGATACACTTCTTTTAAAAAAATGATCATATATATATATATATATATATATATATATATATATATATATATATATATATATATACTAGCAGGGGTGCCCGGCGTTGCTCGGGTGTTTGGAGGTGTATGCTGTGCAAAAAAAGCAAAAAAGAAAACAAAAAAAATGGTTAATTTTTTTAAACTTTGACCCCTATTATGACCCCTTAAAATCTATTGCTTCGGGCTCAAATCACCTTATTAAGTTAGATTCAGGTTAAAGGAACCTATATCTAAAATTTCAAGTGTCTAGACCCAAAATTGTCGGAGGAGTTTGGTAGAGTTCTTAAAGGTCAAATCGTTGAAATTTGACCTCTTAACAAATTTCTGGCTGACACCCGTCACATCGATTTTCCCAAACCTCAGTACCCGGTATTTCAAATTTCGAGTCTATAGACTAAAAATTTACAGAGTTATTTCGTAGGGAAATGTACACAGACAGACAGACACACAGACACACAGACACACAGACAGACACGTTCACTTTCATATATATATATATATAGTACGATAGACTTCTTTTTAAAAAAATGATCATATATATATATATATATATATATATATATATATATATATAAAAAACGATAGACTTCTTGTAAAAAAATGATCATATATATATATATTTATATATATATAATACGATAGACTTCTTTAAAAAAATGATCATATATATATATATATATGTATATATATATATATATATAATACGATGATGTGATGTGTGTATAATAAAAGAAAATGTTGTAACAAAAAATACATACTTGCTAGGATAAAAACTAACTGCTATTATGATTGTTATTAATAATACTATTATTATATTTAATATTATGATTATTATTATTATTATTATTATTATTATTATTATTATTTTATATATGTATTTATATATATAATACGATAGACTTCTTTAAAAAAATGATCATATATATATATATTTATATATATACTAGCGGGGGTACCCGGCGTTGTCCGAGTGTTTGTTTCCGGGACGGGGGGGGGAGTTTTAAAAAATGTTATGGTAGGTAAGTAGGAAGGATCAAACCCGGAGTCATGAGTAAAAGTAGGAAAATAAAGTGTGAAAAAACAAAACAAAACAAAATAAACATCTGCAACGTTAATAGTTCGGCCACCAAGAAAAGTCCATTCCAGTTGTTTAGGAAAAAAAACAAAAAACAAAAAAACGACTACGGTAGGTCGGCGCGAACGTGAAAATATAATGTGAATTGTCCAGCACGCTAACCACTACGCCACAGAGCAGTGCAGCTTAGTTTAGTGATTTTAAATAACTTCACATGATAGAACTACGAAGCCAAACCGGTGTTCTCTTCTCAACTGTTCCTTGTGAACGATCCCCAAACGGTGTTAAGTGGTGGCAGGGGGAGGAGGAATTCATTAGAGAGTAAAATATTTTACCACTTCCATTGATCTTAACCGATTTTGGCCGTGACTTCTCAGCAGAAAAAGTATAGAAATCTAAGATTATCGAGGAATTTGAGAAATAATAAGCCTATAACACACCCCAGATATTGTTCTGCCGTTTGTGCATATTATATTTGCATGAAATATCTTGATTTTTAATCCTATTAATGTCAAAATCATGCGGGAAAAAATGAGTTCATTTTATTTATATAATAATAATAATAATATATATATATATATAGAAAGATAGAAGATAGAAGAGAAGAAGAAGATTATGATTATTATTATATATATATATATATATATATATATATATATAGTACGATAGACTTCTTTAAAAAAAAATGATCATATATATATATATATATATATATATATATATATATATATATATATATATATACGATGATGTGATGTGTGTATAATAAAAGAAAATGTTGTAACAAAAAATACATACTTGCTAGGATAAAAACTGCTAAAATATATAACCAAGCTAATAAGATATTGATATTATTTTAAAATTATATTAAAAATATTTTCTACAAGCAACTACAACCCTAACCCTAACCCTAACCCTAACCCCAACCCTAACCCTAACCCTAACCCTAACCCCAACCCTAACCCTAACCCTAACCCTAACCCTAACCCCAACCCTAACCCTAACCCTAACCCTAACCCCAACCCTAACCCTAACCCTAACCCTAACCCTAACCCCAACCCTAACCCTAACCCTAACCCTAACCCTAACCCCAACCCTTACCCTAACCCTAACCCTAACCCTAAATCAAAAAAGAAATCATCAATATATGTTGTAAACTGTATTTCGAGTAATACACACCACAAGTAGGCATTTTCTTTGTTTATATAATGGTGAAGCTGTTTATTAATATACATATAAATTGATATATTTAATTTTTTTATAATTATAAACATGAGCTCCAAATTCCACTCCAAAATAACTTCTTAGGGGGGACGGTTCACCAAGAACTTGTTTACATCTGTAGTCAGCTGGAAAGCAGGCAATCGGAAGAGAATTCCACAGGCGTTCAGTTCTAAGAAAGAAACTTTGTTCGTGGAATCTGCATTTTAGGTTAGGCACAGATAAAGAGTGTGGGAAATTATTGATAGTGGTTTCAGTTGGACGAGTGTTTTTCGTGAAAGTTTAGGGGAGGACCTGCTCAGCTAAGCACGTCCCATGAAAATAACGCTATATATATATATATATATATATATATATATATATATATGTGTGTGTGTGTGTGTGTGTATGTATACATGTTTCGGTTTCGATTTAAGCTGATGCACCTAAGTCATATGGATATATATTTTTTTATTTTTTTAATCACAACTTTACAATATATAAGAGCGACACTATGAATATATATTATTATTATTATTATTATTATTATTATGATTATTCTTCTTATTATTATTATTTATATTATTATTGGAATATACATACATACATACACACACATGTATATATATATATATATATATATATATATATATATATATATATATATATATATATATATATATATAAGAGTAGGTAGCAGTTTGCTTGAAGCATTGTTGGTAAAGAAATATATAGAATTTTTTTTTTAAGCCAAAGACAATGCGAAGAAAGACCGGAATTATGAAAGTCAAGAAAGAAAAACAAACAAATGTAGACAGTTATGCTTGAGTAGAGGAGTGTCTAGCTTTTATTCGTCTATAATTATCTTTCCTGTTTCTGCAGTCCTGTCATGTTCTTTTCACCCCATCTTTAATCCACTTTTGTCTTTTGAAAAAGAGAGGTTCCTTTCTCTCGAAATTAATCAAAGTTCCATACCACCCACGGACTTTACATACATCGGGCATACCAGCAACTTGGTTATAAATAATTATACATTGAGGTGAGGAAAGATACGAATAAAGGCTAGACACTCCTTTACTCAAGCATACCCGTCTACATTTGTTTGTTTTTCTTTCTTTACTTTCATAATTCCGGTCTTTCTCCGCATTGTCTTTGGCTTTAAAAAAATCTCTCTCTCCCTCTCTCTCTCTCTCTCTCTCTCTCTCTCTCTCTCTCTATATATATATATATATATATATATATATATATATATATATATATCATAACTTTATAATATATAAGAATCGATAGAGAATTGACTCTATAATAATATATAAAAATCTTCATCCATTAAAATATCGTATTTAAGCGTATTTTACGACCAGGCTACGTCAAGCGCCTCTGCTAGCTTAGATAAATGCTTTCTGCAGTTTTAACAAAAGAGATACAATAATATCAGGGCGTCTCTATTTACGCTGAACATCCACAGAATGCCAACATCAACTATTGTATGCACGGAAGTGTCCTCTTTAGAATTTCCATAGTTCCCATTAGTTATGATTAATTGTTGCATTATTTTGGTTAAAAAAAAGATATCCAGAACAATCTATCAAAAGAAAATAATGTTAGTTAAAATATTTAACTAAATATTGTAACGGTACTTGTGCATTTAACGAACCAGACGTAACTCAGCATTTGTTCTTACTTATGTGTGTGTGTGTATGTGTGTACGTGTGTGTGTGCGTTTTATCGTCGCGTTGATTATTTGTTTATGTGTTAAAGATTGTTTTTTCGTCCTGTTTATTTATTACTTATGTATTCTTCTACTAATAAAATAAATAAAGCGAGTAGATATAAACAGATTTGACTGATAAATATCGATATATAAATTTGATTGATAAATATGTTATAATTTATATATCGATATTTATCAGTCAAATCTATATATCGATAATTATCAGTGAAATCTATGTATCGATATTTATAAATCAAATGTATATATCGATATTTATCAGTCAAATCTATATATCGATATTTATCAGTCAAATCTATATACCGATATTTATCAATAAAACCTATATATCGATATTTTTCAATCAAATCTATATATCGATATTTATCAATCAAATCTATATATCGATATTTATCAGTTAAATCTATATATCGATATTTATCAGTCAAATCTATATATCGATATTTATCAGTTAAAACTATATATCGATGTTACTCAGTAAAATCTATATATCGATATTTATCAGTTAAATCTATATATCGATATTTATCAGTCAAATCCATATATAGATATTTATCAGTCGCATCTATATGTAGATATTTATCAGTTAAATCTTTATATAGATATTTATCAATCAAATCTATATATCGATATTTATCTATTAAATCTATATATCGATATTTATCAGTTAAATCTATATATCGATAGTTATCAATCAAATTTATGTATCGATATTTATCAATTAAATCTATATATCGATATTTATCAATCAAATCTATATATCGATATTTATCAGTCAAATCTATATATCGATATTTATCAGTTAAATGTATATATCGATATTTATCAGTCAAATCTATATATCGATATTTATCAGTTAAATCTATATATCGATATTTATCAATCAAATCTATAGATCGATATTTATCAGTTAAATCTATATATCGATATTTATCAATCAAATCTATATATCGATATTTATAAATCAAATCTATATATCGATATTTATCAGTCAAATCTATATACCGATATTTATCAGTTAAATCAATATATCGATATTTATCAGTTATATCAATATATGGATATTTATCAGTCAAATCTATATGTCGATATTTCTCAGTTAAATCTATATATCGATATTTCTCAGTTAAATCTATATATCGATATTTATCAGTTAAATCTATATATCGATATTTATCAGTTAAATGTATATATCGATATTTTTCAGTGAAATCTATATATCGATATTTATCAGTTTATTCTACATATCGATATTTATCAGTTTATTCTACATATCGATATTTATCAGTTTATTCTACATATCGATATTTATCAGTTTATTCTACATATCGATATTTATCAGTCAAATCTGTTTATATCTACTCGCTTTATTTATTTTATTAGTAGAAATAAACAGGACGAAAAAACAATCTTTAACAAATATACTCATCGTTATCCAAATGTTAGATTAAGTAAAAAAAAATTATGTTAACATTTGATTAAGCAAAGTACATGCTGATGAAAATGTTTGTTTTTTGTTATGAATTTTTACAGAAGAGAATTCCATCAGTAGAATCTCTAATTGTAAACAGAAATTCAAAATCAGTCCAGTAGATTTGATTGATAAATATCGATATATAGATTTAACTGATAAATATCGATATATAGATTTGATTTATAAATATCGATATATAGATTTGATTGATAAATATCGATCTATAGATTTGACTGATAAATATCGATATATAGATGTAACTGATAAATATCGATATATCGATTTGACTGATAAATATCGATATATAGATTTAACTGATAAATATCGATATATAGATTTAACTGATAAATATCGAAATATAGATTTCACTGATAAATATCGATATATAGATTTTACTGATAAATATCGATATATAGATTTGATTGATAAATATCGATACATAGATTAAACTGATATATATCGATCTATAGATTTGACTGATAAATATCGATATATAGATTTAACTGATAAATATCGATATATAGATTTGACTGATAAATATCGATATATAGATTTAACTGAGAAATATCGATATATAGATTTGACTGATAAATATCGATATATAGATTTAACTGATAAATATCGATATATAGATTTGACTGATTAATATCGATATATAAATGTAACTGATAAACATCGATATATAAATTTGATTGATAAATATCGATATATAGATTTTACTGATAAATATCGATATATAGATTTAACTGAAAAATATCGATATATAGATTTTACTGATAAATATCGATATATAAATTTGATTGATAAATATCGATATAAAAATTTGATTGATAAATATCGATATATAGATTTAACTGATGAATATCGATATATAGATTTGACTGATAAATATCGATATATAGATTGATTGATAAATATCGATATATAGATTTGATTGATAAATATCGATATATAGATTTAACTGATGAATATCGATATATAGTTTTGACTGATAAATATCGATATATAGATTTAACTGATAAATATCGATATATAAATTTGATTGATAAATATCGATATATAGATTTGACTGATAAATATCGATATATAGATTTGATTGATAAATATCGATATAAAGATTTGATTGATAAATATCGATATATAGATTTAACTGATAAATATCGATATATAGATTTAACTGATAAATATCGATATATAGATTTAACTAATAAATATCGATATATAGATTTAACTGAGAAATATCGATATATAAATTTGACTGATAAATATCGATATATAGATTTAACTGATAATATCGATATATAGATTTAACTGATAAATATAAATATATACATTTAACTGATAAAGGTCGATATATAGATTTAACTGAGAAATATCGATATATAGATTTGACTGATAAATATCGAAATATGGATTTGACTGATAAATATCGATATATAGATGTAACTGATAAATATCGACATATAGATTTAACTGAGAAATATCGATATATAGATTTGACTGATATCGATATATAGATTTAACTTATAAATATCGATATATAGATTTAACTGATAAATATCGATATATAGATTAAACTGATAAATATTGATATATAGATTTTACTGATAAATATCGATATATAGATTCTACTGAGAAATATCGATATATAGATAAAACTGAGAAATAGCGATGTATAGATTTGACTGATAAATATCGATATATAGATTTAACTGATAATTATCGATATATAGATTTAACTGATAAATATCGATATATACATTTAACTGATGAATATGGATATATACATTTAACTGATAAATATCGATATATAGATTTGACTGATAAATATCGATATATAAATGTAACTGATAAACATCGATATATAAATTTGATTAATAAATATCGATATATAGATGTGATTGATAAATATCGATATATAGATTTGATTGATAAATACCGATACAGATGTAATTGATAAATATCCATATATAAATTTGATTGATAAATATCGATATATAGATTTGACTGATAAATATCGATATATAGATTTTACTGATAAATATAGATATATAAATTTTATTGATAAATATCGATATATAGATGTAACTGATAAATATCGATATATAGATTTAACTGATTAATATCGATATATATATTTAACTGATAAATATCGATATATAGATTTAACTGATGAATATCGATGTATAGATTTGACTGATAAATATCGATATATAGATTTAACTGATAAATATCGATATATAGATTTGACTGATAAATATCGATATATAGATTGATTGATAAATATCGATATATAAATTTGATTGATAAATATCGATATATAGATTTAACTGATGAATATCGATATATAGATTTAACTGATAAATATCGATATATAGATTTGATTTATAAATATCGATATATAGATTTGATTGATAAATATCGATCTATAGATTTGACTGATAAATATCGATATATAGATGTAACTGATAAATATCGATATATAGATTTGACTGATAAATATCGATATATAGATTTAACTGATAAATATCGATATATCGATTTGACTGATAAATATCGATATATAGATTTAACTGATAAATATCGATATATAGATTTAACTGATAAATATCGATATATAGATTTCACTGATAAATATCGATATATAGATTTTACTGATAAATATCGATATATAGATTTGATTGATAAATATCGATACATAGATTAAACTGATTAATATCGGTCTATAGATTTGACTGATAAATATCGATATATAGATTTAACTGATAAATATCGATATATAGAATTGACTGATAAATATCGATATATAGATTTGATTGATAAATATCGATATATAGATTTAACTGATAAATATCAATATATAGATTTAACTGATAAATATCGATATATAGATTTAACTGATAAATATCGATATATAGAATTGACTGATAAATATCGATATATAGATTTGACTGATAAATATCGATATATAGATTTGACTGACAATTATCGATATATAGATTTAACTGATAAATATCGATATATAGATTTAACTGATAAATATCGATATATAGATTTGACTGATAAATATCGATATATAAATTGAACTGATAATTATCGATATATAGATTTAACTGATAAATATCGATATATAAATTGAACTGATAAATATCGATATATAGATTTGACTGATAAATATCGATATATGGATTAAACTGATAAATATCGATATATAGATGTAACTGATAAATATCGATTTCTAGATTTGACTTATAAATATCGATATATAGATTTAACTTATAAATATCGATATGTAGATTTGACTGATAAATATCGATATATAGATTTAACTGATAAATATCGATATATAGATTTGATTGATAAATATCGATATATAGATTTAACTGATAAATATCGATATATAGATTTGACTGACAATTATCGATATATAGATTTAACTGATAAATATCGATATATAGATTTAACTGATAAATATCGATATATAGATTTAACTGATAAATATCGATATATAAATTGAACTGATAAATATCGATATATAGATTTGACTGATAAATATCGATATATAAATTGAACTGATAAATATCGATATATAGATTTGACTGATAAATATCGATATATAAATTGAACTGATAATTATCGATATATAGATTTTACTGATTAATATCGATATATGGATTAAACTGATAAATATCGATATATAGATGTAACTGATAAATATCGATTTCTAGATTTGACTGATAAATATCGATATAGATTTAACTGATAAATATCGATAGATAGATTTAACTGATAAATATCGATATATAGATTTGACTGATAAATATCGATATATCGAATTTGATTGATAAATATCGATATATAGATTTTACTGATAAATATCGATAAATATCGATATATAGATTTGATTTATAAATATCGATATATATAGATTTAACTGATAAATATCGATATATAGATTTGACTGATAAATATCGATATATAGATTTGACTGATAAATATATAACAGAAATTCTGTTGTGCGAAAGCAATCTGATCGCCTGTTAACTAAACTCTCTATTTTTATACTTACATGAAAAGGGGACATTATCTTATAAGCTGCATTCTTTCAATTTAAAATTTCATAACAAACTTGACAGTTCACATTCTTTTTCTTGAAATATTTTATCTCTATTCTAAAACAAACGTTTGTTTTACATTTTTAAATCCTCACACGTAATCTATTTCTAAACCTAAATTACGAGGTTCGAATTTCGTCTATTGCTATTTCATTTTCATTTTAACTAAACTCTCTATTTTTATACTTACATGAAAAGGGGACAGCCCTTATCATGTAACATGAGCAGCTGACCTTTGCGTCGCTTGTATGAGAAGTAGCGAAGGTCTTCATTGAGTGCAAGCTTCATGGTAGAGGTTGAAACATTCATTTCACGGGCCAAAGCCCGAATTCCAATGCCAGGGTTTCTCAACGCTTTTTTCCTGCAGATCTTCGAGAAATTCTGTTGTGCGAACGCAATCTGATCGCCTGTTATGGATCTTTCTTTTTGCTAATCGCCACGATTCTCAATGCATTTTTGCCAGGAAATCAATGACACATGTCTGCTTCTAACGCACGTCCATGACAGGCGTTGCTTTATTCGTGTCTCATACTGTCAATATCTGCAACAGAGAGATGAAACTTTCAGATCACAAATGTATAAGTTCAGTTATCATAACAATGCAATTTGCAAACCTACTGATTCATTCGGGTGGAATTAAAAAAAAAAGTAAACTGGAAACTGCCAGGTTCTTCAGCCTCACACCCGGAACTTTCTTTTGAAAGTAACTTTTCTCTTCTATCACCGATTTTCTGTCTTAAGCAAAAGCACAGCCGCCTATCCGTTTGAGTTTAGTCTTTCTCTAGTTCATGCCTGATTGTTTTTACAGTGTTCAGGGAGCATTGGGCAGCAATCATGATATCCTTAGTTTGCTGACCGGCACGAATCATCATGATGCAAGTTATTCTATTCCATGATTCAGGTGGGTTCCAGTTATCTATCCTCTTTGACATCTTGTATATGGATGAAGAAGGGTTCAAGCTGTAAAATGATGAGAAATGTGGGTTAATATATGTAAACTGCAGAAAAACGTAACCAAATATAAATATGTCAAATTTCTCCCGAACACCCTGTATATTATCAGATTGATATAAATAGCATTAATAGAAACACACCGACCGGCACCCCAACGGGTCAACGGCGGGACTAACTGTGACTCTCTTAAGCTTTGCCTCTTAAGCAAGTTTGACGGGTATTCGGCTAGGTAGGGAGACCTCCTCCTCCTCCACCTAGTCGTCGAGCGAGCGGGTATTTCCAGACGCCTACCGACACCGGCCAGGTCGGCGAGGCTCCCGGCGGCCCCTAGCGAGACCACAGGTTGCAGAAGGCGTCCAGTGGATCGGCGGCGACGCCCCGAGCCCCTCGGATTCGACTCTGCGGCCCCTGGGTCGGTTGGCGGGCCTCCAGAGGCCGATAAAGTAGTGGTGTTGCTAGTGGTCGAGAAGGCACTTTTCGACGCCTACTACCACCCCCCAGTGGCGGTAGGCGTAAAATCGGAAAATCGCCGACCAGAAATGTCGCTTCGTATAATCGCGCTTTTTTTTTGACCACCCCGTTCAAGTGTCGGAGCGGGGTCTGGACCACTACCAGCACCACTTCTGGGGTTTTACAAGCTTTTTGAATAAATGTTTCATTTTTATCTACCTACTACCTAGGTTTTCCTGACACTACCATTTCTAACGTATTATATATCTCATCCAACTCTGTTTAATAAATTCTATTCTTGACAAATTTCAATCACTAAAACAAAATATCGATTTTTAAGAAACACGAGACTGTAAAAAATTATTTCTCGCTATATATATAGTCTTTTTTGTCTATTTTCTTTTTTCCTACATATGAATAGATATGTACAGCGTGCGTGTGCGTGCGCGCATGCGTGTGCGTGCGCGTGCGTGTGCGTGCGTGCGCGTGCGTGCGTGCGCGTGCGTCCGTGCGCGTGCGTGCGTGTGTGTTTGTGTGTGTGCGCGTGCGTGCGTGTACGTGTTGCTATTCTCTTTTACGTTTTCTTTTTATTATTTTTTTTTACGATTGCTTTAACTCGTATAAGGGTACTTTTAAAGTCTGTATGTTTTTACATATTTGATCTTGCTTATACATGTGTGTGTGTGTGGATGTGTGTGTGTGCGTGCGTTCTATTCTTACACAGTTTCTTGTCTTGAAGGGTCTCGACATGTATGCGCAGTGCATATAATGTGTACGTTTTTTTTACATAGGAGTCACCACTTATCAAGGCCCTGAGGCCACTCGAGGACAAGGGTTATTGAGTGCACAATAATCAATGGTATAATATCGTAGTAGTCGTTAATAATGAAAATTTGGTAAATTGGATTACTTAAGGGGGCGGTTCATCAAGAATTTGTTTATGTTGGACTTGAAGACAACCAAGTTGTAGTCAACTGGGAAGCAAGCAGACGGAAGAGAGTTCCACGGGCGTACAGTTCTAAGAAAGAAGCTTTGTTCATGAAATCTACGTTTAGATTTAGGCACAGTTAAAGAGTGGGGAAAGTTATTGATAGTAGTTTCAGATAGATGGGTGCCTTGGGAGAAAGATTGGCGATGGGCGTCCAGAGACTGGAGTTCAGACGAGCACTTGCCGTGGAAGTAACGATAAAACAAAGACAGGCTCGCGACATCCCTTCTGTGGTAAAGAGGTTGCAGGGAAGAGAAAAGGACATCCCCCGCTAAGTTACAAAGTCTATTTTGTACTCTATCAAGGCAGGATAAGCTGCTTCTATACGGCTCCTGCCCAGATGTGGCAACAATACTCCATCCCTGGAGTACTTGGCTTTTATATAGATAGAGAATTGTATCAGCAGTGGAATATCTGACCTCACTAAACTCGCGGATAGGAATCGAAAATATATCCACATAACTTGCTATTTCTACAACTACCTAGATAGCATTTAAGCTGGGATTCCCAATACTACACTTGTACGCATGCGCAACCGGAAGTCGTAAACCGGATGTTTATGTTTTTCCTTTATTCATAACATTTTCCCTTGAGCCAAAATATTTTCATCAGTTTGGGTCGAAAATTTTTAGATGTACGTATGTATGTTTGCATGTCTGCCTTTAACTTTCAATAGAGGCGACGGATTTTACCAAGATCATTATCGTTTTAAAGTTCGACCTTTCATACGACAAATATCGAAAAATTGGCTAAAAACATTAATATCTTCCCCTTCAACTAGGCACTTTTCTACAGGGAGGGTCACCTTTTTCGCGGATATTTTTTAAAGTTATCCTCTCCTTTAGATTGTCTAGCCTTAATTTTTTAAATTGTCACTTCCGGTTTGGCGGTGGTCGTAACAGCATAAACGTTAGGTTTTATCCCGTTCTTTTCCTCCTTTGCGGTACGGGTTCCAGCCTGGCTTCCTACTACCACTTTTTTTTTTTGCTCAACATAAACATCCAAACACCTGGGCAACGCCGGGCTGAAATGCTAGTATATATATAAAGTGAAAGTGTCTGTGTGTGTGTGTGTTTGTGTATCTGTGTGTCTGTGTACATTTCCCTACGCAATAACTCTGTCAATTTTTAGTCTACAGAGTCGAAATTTGATATACTGGTTACTGAGATTTGGGAAAATCGAATGTGATCGGTTTTTGGCCAGACATTTGGCGATTAAGGGGTCAAAGTTCAACAATTTGACCTTTGAGAACTCTACCAAACTCCTCCGACAATTTTGGGTCTACGTACTTGAAATTTTAGATATATAATTAATAAATTGATTTGAGCACAAAACAATAAATGTTAAGGGGTCATAATAGGGTGAAAACCAGTCATAAAATGTATCGTTCAGCTCCTTACGTTTTTTTTACGATTTTGAACACCAGTAAATTTGTTAAAGGAAGCTTCTGCATCCTCCTATTTATTTATTTATTTATTTATTTACTGCATTAATTTTTTTACTTTTACTTCGTTTTCTTTTTACTGTTTCTTTTTACTGTTTCTTTTTACTGTTTCTTTTTTTATTATTTCTTCTTTTTTTTTTTAATTTTTTTTTTTACTCCCGTTCACCCCTAACAAGGCATATCCCCACTTGGACGTAAGGGGCTACTATTTGGGACCACATCTAGGAAAGATTAGCTAGACGTTGGTTTATGTTACGTTTAAACTTCTGCCAATCAATAGAGTCAAGGAAGTAGGTAGCAGGAAGGGAATTCCAAAGCCTAGCTGTTCGATGGCAGAAACAATTAGAACAAAAAGGCTTTTTGGAATTTAGGGCCGCAACAGTCATTGTTTATTATTTATTTATTTATTTTATTGTATTAATTTTTTACTTTTACTTCGTTTTTCTTTTTACTGTTTCTTTTTACTGTTTCTTTTTACTGTTCCTTTTTCCTGTTTTTTTACTGTTTCTTTTTACTGGTCCTTTTTCCTGTTTCATTTTACTGTTTCTTTTTACTGTTTCTTTTTGCTGTTCCTTTTTACTGTTTTTTTCTGTTTCTTTTTACTGTTCCTTTTTCCTGTTTCTTTTTACAGTTTCTTTTTACTGTTTCTTTTACTGTTCCTTTTTCCTGTTTCTTTTTACTGTTTCTTTTTACTGTTCCTTTTTACTGTTTCTTTTTAGTGTTTCTTTTTACTGTTATTTACTGTTTCTTTTTACGGTTTCTTTTTATAGTTTCTTTTTACTGTTTCTTTTTACTTTTTCTTTTTACTGTTCCTTTTTACTGTTTCTTTTTACTGTTTCTTTTTACTGTTTCTTTTTACTGTTCCTTTTTACTGTTCCTTTTTACTGTTTCTTTTTACTGTTTCTTTTTACTATTAGAATAAAAAGCTTTTTGGCATTTAGGGCCTCAACAGTCATAATTTATTATTTATTTATTTATTTACTGTATTAATATTTTTACTTTTACTTAATTTTTCTTTTTACTGTTTCTTTTTACTGTTTCTTTTTACTGTTCCTTTTTCCTGTTTTTTTACTGTTTCTTTTTACTGGTCCTTTTTCCTGTTTCATTTTACTGTTTCTTTTTACTGTTTCTTTTTGCTGTTCCTTTTTACTGTTTTTTTCTGTTTCTTTTTACTGTTCCTTTTTCCTGTTTTTTTTCTGTTTCTTTTTACTGTTCCTTTTTCCTGGTCCATTTTTACAGTTTCTTTTTACTGTTTCTTTTACTGTTCCTTTTTACGGTTTCTTTTTACTGTTTCTTTTTACTCTTCTTTTTTACTGTTTCTTTTTACTGTTTCTTTTTACTGTTTTTTACTGTTTCTTTTTACTGTTCCTTTTTACAGTTTCTTTTTACTGTTTCTTTTTACTGTTTCTTTTTACTGTTCCTTTTTACTGTTTCTTTTTACTGTTTCTTTTTACTGTTTCTTTTTACTGTTCCTTTTTACTGTTCCTTTTTACTGTTTCTTTTTACTGTTTCTTTTTACTATTAGAATAAAAAGCTTTTTGGCATTTACGGCCTCAACAGTCATAATTTATTATTTATTTATTTACTGTATTAATATTTTTACTTTTACTTCGTTTTCTTTTTACTGTTCCTTTTTACTGTTTCTTTTTACTGTTTCTTTTTACTGTTTCTTTTTAATGTCATTTTTCCTGTTTCTATTTACTGTTTTTTTTACTGTTTCTTTTTACTGTTTTTTTACTGTTTCTTTTTACTGTTTCTTTTTACTGTTTCTTTGTACTGTTCCTTTTTCCTGTTTTTTTACTGTTTCTTTTTAGTGTTTGTTTTTACTGTTCCTTTTTACTGTTTCTTTTTACTTTCCTTTTTACTGTTTCTTTTTAGTGTTTGTTTTTACTGTTTCTTTCTACTGTTTCTTTTTACTATTAGAATGAAAAGCTTTTTGGTATTTAGGGCCTCAACAGTCATTATTTATTATTTATTTATTTACTGTATAAATTTTTTTACTTTTACTTCGTTTTCTTTTTACTGTTTCTTTTTACTGTTTATTTTTACTGTCTCTTTTTACTGTTTCTTTTTACTGTTCCTTTTTCCTGTTTCTTTTTACTGTTTTTTTACTGTTTCTTTTTACAGTTCCTTTTTCTTGTTTCTTAGTACTGTTTCATTTTACTGTGTTTTTATTGTCTCTTTTTTCTGTTTCTTTTTAGTGTTTTTTACTGTTTGTTTTTACTGTTTCTTTTTACTGTTTCTTTTTAGTGTTTTTTACTGTTTCTTTTTACTGTTTCTTTTTACTGTTTTTACTGTTTGTTTTTACTGTTCCTTTTTACTGTTCCTTTTTACTGTTTCTTTTTACTGTTTCTTTTTACTGTTCCTTTTTACTGTTTCTTTTTACTGTTTCTGTTTACTGTTCCTTTTTACAGTTTCTTTTTACTGTTTCTTTTTACTGTTTCTTTTTACTGTTCCCTTTAATGTTTCCTTCTACTGTGTCTTTTTACTGTTTCTTTTTACTATTAGAATAAAAACCTTTTTGGCATTTAGGGCCTCAACAGTCATTATTTATTATTTATTTATTCATTTACTGTATTAATTTTTTACTTTTACTTTGTTTTCTTTTTAATGTTTCTTTTTACTGTTTCTTTTTACTGTTTCTTTTTACTGTTTCTTTTTACTGTTCCTTTGTCCTGTTTTTTACTGTTTTTTTTACTGTTCCTTTTTCCTGTTTTTTTTTACTGTTTCTTTTTACTGTTTGTTTTTACTGTTCCTGTTTACTGTTTCTTTTTACTGTTTTTTTACTGTTTCTTTTTACTATTAGAATAAAAAGCTTTTTGGCATTTAGGGCCTCAACAGTCGTTATTTATTATTTATTAATTTATTTACTTTATTAATTTTTTTACTTTTACTTCGTTTTCTTTTTACTGTTTCTTTTTACTGTTTCTTTTTACTGTACCTTTTTCCTGTTTCTTTTTACTGTTTCTTTTTACTGTTTCTTTGTACTGTTTTTTTTTACTGTTTCTGTTTACTGTTTCTTTTTACTGTTTCTTTCTATTGTTTCTTTTTACTGTTTTTTTCCTGTTTTTTTTTACTGTGCTTTTTCCTGTTTTTTTTACTGTTTCTTTTTACTGTTTGTTTTTACTGTTCATTTTTACTGTTTGTTTTTACTGTTCCTTTTTACTGTTTGTTTTTACTATTAGAATTAAAAGCTTTTTGGTATTTAGGGCCTCAACAGTCATTATTTATTATTTATTAATTTATTTACTTTATTAATTTTTTTACTTTTACTTCGTTTTCTTTTTACTGTTTCTTTTTACTGTTTCTTTTTACTGTTTCTTTTTCCTGTTTCTTTTTACTGTTTCTTTTTATTGTTTGTTTTTACTGTTTCTTTTTATTGTTTCTCTTTACTGTTTATTTTACTATTAGAATAAAAAGCTTTTTGGCATTTAGGGCCTCAACAGTCATTTTTTATTATTTATTTATTTATTTAGTGTATTAATTTTTTCACTTTAACTCCGTTTTTGTTACTGTTTATTTTTACTGTTCCTTTTTACTGTTTCTTTTTACTGTTTCGTTTTACTGTTCCTTTTTACGGTTTCTTTTTACTGTTTCTTTTTACTGTTTCTTTTTACTGTTCCCGTTACTGTTTCTTTATACTGTTTCTTTTACTGTTTCTTTTTACTATTAGAATAAAAACCTTTTTGTTATTTAGGGCCTCAGCAGTCGTTATTTATTTTTTATTTGTTTATTTACTGTATTAATTTTTTTACTTTTACTTCGTTTTCTTTTTACTGTTTCTTTTTACTGTTTCTTTTTACTGCTTCTTTTTACTGTTCCTTTTTCCTGTTTTTTTACTGTTTCTTTTTAGTGTTTGTTTTTACTGTTCCTTTTTACTGTTTCTTTTTACTTTCCTTTTTACTGTTTCTTTTTAGTGTTTGTTTTTACTGTTTCTTTCTACTGTTTCTTTTTACTATTAGAATGAAAAGCTTTTTGGTATTTAGGGCCTCAACAGTCATTATTTATTATTTATTTATTTACTGTATAAATTTTTTTACTTTTACTTCGTTTTCTTTTTACTGTTTCTTTTTACTGTTTATTTTTACTGTCTCTTTTTACTGTTTCTTTTTACTGTTCCTTTTTCCTGTTTCTTTTTACTGTTTTTTTACTGTTTCTTTTTACAGTTCCTTTTTCTTGTTTCTTAGTACTGTTTCATTTTACTGTGTTTTTATTGTCTCTTTTTTCTGTTTCTTTTGCGTGTTTTTTACTGTTTGTTTTTACTGTTTCTTTTTACTGTTTCTTTTTAGTGTTTTTTACTGTTTCTTTTTACTGTTTCTTTTTACTGTTTTTACTGTTTGTTTTTACTGTTCCTTTTTACTGTTCCTTTTTACTGTTTCTTTTTAGTGTTTCTTTTTACTGTTCCTTTTTACTGTTTCTTTTTACTGTTTCTTTTTACTGTTCCTTTTTACAGTTTCTTTTTACTGTTTCTTTTTACTGTTTCTTTTTACTGTTCCCTTTAATGTTTCCTTCTACTGTGTCTTTTTACTGTTTCTTTTTACTATTAGAATAAAAACCTTTTTGGCATTTAGGGCCTCAACAGTCATTATTTATTATTTATTTATTCATTTACTGTATTAATTTTTTACTTTTACTTCGTTTTCTTTTTACTGTTTCTTTTTACTGTTTCTTTTTACTGTTTCTTTTTACTGTTCCTTTGTCCTGTTTTTTACTGTTTTTTTACTGTTCCTTTTTCCTGTTTTTTTTTACTGTTTCTTTTTACTGTTTGTTTTTACTGTTCCTGTTTACTGTTTCTTTTTACTGTTTTTTTACTGTTTCTTTTTACTATTAGAATAAAAAGCTTTTTGGCATTTAGGGCCTCAACAGTCGTTATTTATTATTTATTAATTTATTTACTTTATTAATTTTTTTACTTTTACTTCGTTTTCTTTTTACTGTTTCTTTTTACTGTTTCTTTTTACTGTACCTTTTTCCTGTTTCTTTTTACTGTTTCTTTTTACTGTTTCTTTGTACTGTTTTTTTTTACTGTTTCTGTTTACTGTTTCTTTTTACTGTTTCTTTCTATTGTTTCTTTTTACTGTTTTTTTCCTGTTTTTTTTTACTGTGCTTTTTCCTGTTTTTTTTACTGTTTCTTTTTACTGTTTGTTTTTACTGTTCATTTTTACTGTTTGTTTTTACTGTTCCTTTTTACTGTTTGTTTTTACTATTAGAATTAAAAGCTTTTTGGTATTTAGGGCCTCAACAGTCATTATTTATTATTTATTAATTTATTTACTTTATTAATTTTTTTACTTTTACTTCGTTTTCTTTTTACTGTTTCTTTTTACTGTTTCTTTTTACTGTTTCTTTTTCCTGTTTCTTTTTACTGTTTCTTTTTATTGTTTGTTTTTACTGTTTCTTTTTATTGTTTCTCTTTACTGTTTATTTTACTATTAGAATAAAAAGCTTTTTGGCATTTAGGGCCTCAACAGTCATTTTTTATTATTTATTTATTTATTTAGTGTATTAATTTTTTCACTTTAACTTCGTTTTTGTTACTGTTTATTTTTACTGTTCCTTTTTACTGTTTCTTTTTACTGTTTCGTTTTACTGTTCCTTTTTACGGTTTCTTTTTACTGTTTCTTTTTACTGTTTCTTTTTTACTGTTCCCGTTACTGTTTCTTTATACTGTTTCTTTTACTGTTTCTTTTTACTATTAGAATAAAAACCTTTTTGTTATTTAGGGCCTCAGCAGTCGTTATTTATTTTTTATTTGTTTATTTACTGTATTAATTTTTTTACTTTTACTTCGTTTTCTTTTTACTGTTTCTTTTTACTGTTTCTTTTTACTGCTTCTTTTTACTGTTCCTTTTTCCTGTTTCTATTTACTGTTTCATTTTACTCTTTCTTTTTACTGTTTTTTTACTGTTTCTTTTTACTGTTTCTTTTTACTGTTTCTTTTTACTGTTCCTTTGTCCTGTTTTTTTTACTGTTTCTTTATACTGTTTGTTTTTACTGTCCCTGTTTACTGTTTCTTTTTACTGTTCTTTTTTCTGTTTCCATTTACTATTAGAATAAAAAGCTTTTTGGCATTTAGGGCCTCAACAGTCATTATTTATTATTTATTTATTTATTTACTTTATTAATTTTTTACTTTTACTTCGTTTTCTTTTTACTGTTTCTTTTTACTGTTTCTTTTTACTGTTTCTTTTTCCTGTTACTTTTTACTATTTCTTTTTACTGTTTCTTTTTACTGTTCCTTTTTATTGTTTTTTTTACTGTTTCTTTTTATTGTTTCTTTTTACTGTTTCTTTTTACTATTAGAATAAAAAGCTTTTTGTCATTTAGGGCCTCAACAGTCATTATTTATTATTTATTTATTTATTTACTGCATTAATTTTTTTACTTGTACTTCGTTTTCTTTTTACTGTTTCTTTTGACTGTTTCTTTTTACTGTTTCTTTTTACTGTTCCTTTTTCCTGTTTCTTTTTACTGTTTCTTTTTACTGTTTCTTTGTACTGTGTTTTTACTGTTTCTTTTTACTGTTTCTTTCTGTTGTTTCTTTTTACTGTTCCTTTTTCCTGTTTTTTTGTTTCTTTTTCCTGTTTTTTTTTCCTGTTTTTTTACTGTTCCTTTTAACTGTTTGTTTTTACTGTTCCTTTTTACTGTTTGTTTTTACTGTTTCTTTTTATTGTTTCTCTTTACTGTTTCTTTTTACTATTAGAATAAAAAGCTTTTTGGCATTTAAGGCCTCAACAGTCATTATTTATTATTTATTTATTTATTTACTGTTTAAGTTTTTCATTTTTACTTCGTTTTCTTTTTACTGTTTCTTTTTACTTTTTTTACTGTTTCTTTTCACTCTTGCTTTTTACTGTTTTATTTACTGTTTCTGTTTACTGTTTCTTTTTACTGTTCCTTTTTACTGTTTCTTGTTACTGTTTTTTTTGTTTCTTTTTACTGTTTTTTACTGTTTCTTTTTACTGTTTTTTTTACTGTTTCTTTTTACTGTTCCTTTTTACTGTTTCTTTTTACTGTTTCTTTTTTCTCTTTCTTTTTACTTTTTCTTTTTACTGTTCCTTTTTACTGTTTCTTTTTACTGTTTCTTTTTACTGTTTCTTTTTACTGTTTTTTACTGTTTCTTTTTACTGTTTCTTTTTACTGTTTCTTTTTACCGTTTATTTTTACTGTTCCTTTTTACTGTTTCTTTTTACTGTTGTTTTACTGTTTGATTTTACAGTTCCTTTTTCTGGTTTCTTTGTACTGTTTCATTTTACTGTGTTTTTATTGTTTCTTTTTTCTGTTTCTTTTTACTGTTTGTTTACTGTTTCTTTTTACTGTTTTTTTTACTGTTTCTATTTACTGTTTCTTTTTATTGTTTCTGTTTACTGTTTTTCTGTTTCTTTTTACTGTTCCTGTTTACTGTTTCTTTTTACTGTTTCTTTGTACTGTTTCTTTTTACTGTTCCTTTTTACGGTTTCTTTTTACTGTTTCTTTTTACTGTTCCCTTTACTGTTTCTTTATACTGTTTCTTTTTACTATTAGAATAAAAAGCTTTTTGGCATTTAGGGCCTCAACAGTCATTATTTATTATTTATTTATTTATTTACTGCATTAACTTTTTTTACTTTTACTTCGTTTTCTTTTTACTGTTTCTTTTGACTGTTTCTTTTTACCGTTTCTTTTTACTGTTCCTTTTTCCTGTTTCTTTTTACTGTTTCTTTTTACTGTTTCTTTGTAGTGTTTGTTTTACTGTTTCTTTTTACTGTTGCTTTCTATTGTTTCTTTTTCTGTTCCTTTTTCCTGTTTTTTTACTGTTTCTTTTTACTGTTCCTTTTTCCTGTTTTTTTTTTTACTGTTTCTTTTTACTGTTTGTTTTTACTGTTCCTTTTTACTGTTTCGTTTTACTATTAGAATAAAAAGCTTTTTGGTATTTAGGGCCTCAACAGTCATTATTTATCATTTATTAATTTTTTTACTGTATTAATTTTTTCACTTTAACTTTGTTTTTTTACTGTTTATTTTTACTGTTCCTTTTTACTGTTTATTTTTACTGTTCCTTTTTACAGTTTCTTTTTACTGTTTCTTTTTACTGTTTCTTTTTACTGTTCCCTTTACTGTTTCCTTCTACTGTGTCTTTTTACTGTTTCTTTTTACTATTAGAATAAAAACCTTTTTGGCATTTAGGGCCTCAACAGTCGTTATTTATTATTTATTTATTTATTTACTGTATTAATTTTTTACTTTTACTTCGTTTTCTTTTTACTGTTTCTTTTTACTGTTTCGTTTTACTGCTTCTTTTTACTGTTCCTTTTTTCTGTTTCTATTTACGGTATCTTTTTACTGTTTCTTTTTACTGTTTTTTTTCTGTTTCTTTTTACTGTTTCTTTTTACTCTTTCTTTTTACTTTTCCCTTTTCCTGTTTTTTTTTACTGTTTCTTTTTGCTGTTTGTTTTTACTGTTCCTGTTTACTGTTTCGTTTTACTGTTCTTTTTTACCGTTTCTTTTTACTATTAGAATAAAAAGCTTTTTGGCATTTAGGGCCTCAACAGTCATTATTTATTATTTATTTATTTATTTACTTTATTAATTTTTTACTTTTACTTCGTTTTCTTTTCACTGTTTCTTTTTACTGTTTCTTTTTACTGTTTCTTTTTACTGTTCCTTTTTCCTGTTTCTTTTTACTGTTTCTTTTTACTGTTTCTTTGTACTGTTTTTTTACTGTTTCTTTTTACTGTTTCTTTTTAGTGTTTCTTTCTGTTGTTTCTTTTTACTGTTCCTTTTTCCTGTTTTTTTTGTTACTTTTTCCTGTTCCTTTTTCCTGTTTTTTTTACTGTTCCTTTTAACTGTTTGTTTTTACTGTTCCTTTTTACTGTTTGTTTTTACTGTTTGTTTTTACTGTTTCTTTTTATTGTTTCTCTTTACTGTTTCTTTTTACTATTAGAATAAAAAGCTTTTTGGCATTTAAGGCCTCAACAGTCATTATTTATTATTTATTTATTTATTTACTGTTTAAGTTTTTCATTTTTACTTCGTTTTCTTTTTACTGTTCCTTTTTACTCTTTTTACTGTTTCTTTTTACTCTTGCTTTTTACTGTTTTATTTACTGTTTCTGTTTACTGTTTCTTTTTACTGTTTCTTTTTACTGTTTCTTGTTACTGTTTTTTTGTTTCTTTTTACTGTTTTTTACTGTTTCTTTTTACTGTTTTTTTACTGTTTCTTTTTACTGTTCCTTTTTACTCTTTCTTTTTACTGTTTCTTTTTACTCTTTCTTTTTACTTTTTCTTTTTACTGTTCCATTTTACTGTTTCTTTTTACTGTTTCTTTTTACTGTTTCTTTTTACTGTTTTTTACTGTTTCTTTTTATTGTTTCTTTTTACTGTTTATTTTAACCGTTTATTTTTACTGTTCCTTTTTACTGTTTCTTTTTACTGTTGTTTTACTGTTACTTTTTACAGTTCCTTTTTCTGGTTTCTTTGTACTGTTTCATTTTACTGTGTTTTTATTGTTTCTTTTTTCTGTTTCTTTTTACTGTTTGTTTACTGTTTCTTTTTACTGTTTCTTTTTACTGTTTCTATTTACTGTTTCTTTTTATTGTTTCTGTTTACTGTCTTTCTGTTTCTTTTTACTGTTCCTGTTTACTGTTTCTTTTTACTGTTTCTTTGTACTGTTTCTTTTTACTGTTCCTTTTTACGGTTTCTTTTTACTGTTTCTGTTTACTGTTTCTTTATACTGTTTCTTTTTACTGTTTGTTTTTACTATTAGAATAAAAACTTTTTTGACATTTAGGGCATCAACAGCCATTATTTATTATTTATTTATGTATTTACTGTATTAATTTTTTTACTTTTACTTCGTTTTCTTTTTACTGTTTCTTTTTATTGTTTCTTTTTACTGTTTCTTTTTACTGTTCCTTTATCCTGTTTCTTTTTACTGTTTCTTTTTACTGTTTTTTACTGTTTCTTTTTACTGTTCCTTTGTCCTGTTTTTTTACTGTTTCTTTTTACTGTTCCTTTTTCCTGTTTTTATTACTGTTCCTATTAACTGTTTGTTTTTACTGTTCCTTTTTTACTGTTTCTTTTTACTATTAGAATGAAAAGCTTTTTGGCATTTAGGGCCTCAACAGTCATTATTTATTATTTATTTATTTATTTACTTTATTAATTATTTTACTTTTACTTCGTTTTCTTTTTACTGTTTCTTTTTACTGTTTCTTTTTACTGTTTCTTTTTACTGTTTCTTTTTCCTGTTACTTTTTACTATTTCTTTTTACTGTTTCTTTTTACTGTTCTTTTTATTGTTTTTTTTACTGTTTCTTTTTATTGTTTCTTTTTACTGATTCTTTTTACTATTAGAATAAAAAGCTTTTTGGCATTTAGGGCCTCAACAGTCATTATTTATTATTTATTTATTTATTTACTGCATTAACTTTTTTACTTTTACTTCGTATCTTTTTACTGTTTCTTTTTACTGTTCCTTTTTCCTGTTTCTTTTTACTGTTTCTTTTTACTGTTTCTTTGTACTGTTTTATACTGTTTCTTTTTACTGTTTCTTTTTACTGTTTCTTTCTATTGTTTCTTTTTACTGTTTCTTTTTCCTGTTTTTTTTTACGGTTTCTTTTTACTGTGCCTTTTTCCTGTTTTTTTTTTACTGTTTCTTTTTACTGTTTCTTTTTACTGTTCCTTTTTACTGTTTGTTTTTACTGTTCCTTTTTCTGTTTCATTTTACTATTAGAATAAAAAGCTTTTTGGAATTTAGGGCCTCAACTGTCAATATTTATTATTTAATAATTTTTTTACTGTATTAATTTTTTTAATTTTACTTCGTGTTTTTTTTACTGTTTCTTTTTACTGTTTCTTTTTACTGTTTCTTTTTCCTGTTTCTTTTTACTGTTTCTTTTTACTGTTTCTTTTTATTGTTTCTTTTTACTGTTTCTTTTTATTGTTTCTCTTTACTGTTTTTTATTGGAATAAAAAGCTTTTTGGCATTTAGGGCCATTATTTATTATTTATTTATTTCTTTATTTACTGTAGTAGTTTTTCATTTTTACTTCGTTTTCTGTTTACTGTTCCTTTTTACTGTTTCTTTTTACTGTTCCTTTTTACTGTTTCTTTTTACTGTTTCTTTTTACTCTTTCTTTTTACTGTTTTATTTACTTTTTCTGTTTACTGTTTCTTTTTACTGTTTCTTTTTACTGTTTCTTGTTACTGTTTTTTTTGTTTCTTTTTACTGTTTTTTTACTGTTTCTTTTTACTGTTTCTTTTTACTGTTTCTTTTTACTGTTCCTTTTTACTGTTTCTTTTTACTGTTTCCTTTTACTCTTTTTTTTTACTTTTTCTTTTTACTGTTCCTTTTTACTGTTTCTTTTTACTGTTTCTTTTTACTGTTTTTTTACTGTTTCTTTTTACTGTTACTTTTTACTGTTTCTTTTTACCGTTTCTTTTTACTGTTTCTTTTTACTGTTCCTTTTTACTGTTTCTTTTTACTGTTTTTTTTACTATTAGAATAAAAAGCTTTTTGGCATTTAGGGCCTCAAAAGTCATAATTTATTATTTGTTTATTTTTGTATTTGCTGTATTAATTTTTTTACTTTTACTTCGTTTTCTTTTTACTGTTCCTTTTTACTGTTCCTTTTTACTGTTTCTTTTTACTGTTTCTTTTTACTGTTCCTTTTTCCTGTTTCTTTTTACTGTTTCTTTTTCCTGTTTGTTTTTACTGTTTTTTACTGGTTCTTTTTACTGTTCGTTTTTACTGTTCGTTTTTACGGTTTCTTTTTACTGTTTGTTTTTATTGTTTCTTTTTACTGTTTCTTGTTACTGTTTCTTTTTACTGTTTCTTTTTACTGTTTATTTTTACTGTTTCTTTTTACTGTTTCTTTTACGGTTTCTTTTTATCGTTTCTTTTTAATGTTTTTTTACGGTTTCTTTTTACTGTATCTTTTTACTGTTTCTGTTTACTGTTTCTTTTTACTGTTCCTTTTTACTGTTTCTTTTTTCCTGTTTCTTTTTACTGCTTCTTGTTACTGTTTTACTTTGTACTGTTTCTTTTTACTGTTTCTTTTTACTGTTACTTTTTACTGTTTCTTTTTACTGTTTCTTTTTACTGTTTTACTTTGTACTGTTTCTTTTTACTGTTTCTTTTTACTGTTCCTTTTTACTGTTTTATTTTACTGTTTCTTGTTACTTTTACGACTAAGGGTACTGTTTCTTTTTACGAATGCATGGGTACATTTACTACCACTAAGAGTCTGTGTTCTTTCATATATGGGCGTTAGCATGTACGCTCTTACGTATGTTCCATGCTGTTTACTGTTATATGTGTGTGTGGGTATGTGTTCTTATCCTTAATGCATACATACCTGGTTGTCTTGGCCAGCGGATGATATCTTCTGGTCGCTGGTCTGCCATCTCGTTGCGGAGTTGTTAGGGTTAGGATTAGGTATGTGTGTGTGCGTGTGTTCTTATCCTTACCGTTTCTTGTCTTGAAAGTCTTTGAGACGTGTACGTGCAAATGTATAATGCGAACATACCTGGTTGCCTTGGCCACTAAACTGTAATAATTGTTTTAAATTTGGGCGAAAAATTAGTGAACGGTGAAGCTTTCAACCAGTTCTAAATGACTTAAACTGCCACTTAACCATATATTCAAACATACTGTGTTTGAATTTTATATATATATATATATATATATATATATATATATATACTAGCATGGGTGCCCGTCGTTGCTCGGGTGTTTGGAGGTGTATGCTGTGCAAAAAAAGCAAAATAAAAATGGTTAATTTTTTAAAAATTTGACCCCTATTATGACCCCTAAAAATTTATTGTTTCGGGCTCAAATGACTTTATTAAGTTAGAGCCATGTTCAAGGAAACTAAATCTAAAATTTCAAGTGTCTAGACCAAAAATTGTCGGAGGAGTTTGGTAGAGTTCTTAAAGGTCAAATCGTTGAAATTTGACCCCTTAACAGCCAAATTTCTGGCTGACACCCGTCACATCGATTTTCCCAAATCTCAGTACCCGGTATTTCAAATTTCGAGTCTATAGACTAAAAATTGACAGAGCTATTGCGTAGGGAAATGTACACAGACAGACACACAGACAGACAGACAGACAGACAGACAGACACGTTCACTTTTATAGATATACTAGCATTTTGTCCCGACGTTGCACGGGTGTTTGGAGGTGTATGCTGAACTAAAAAAAAAAACGGTAATTTTTTTAAAATTTGACCCCTATTATGACCCCTTAAAATTTATAGTTTCGGGCTCAAATCACTTTATTAAGTTAGATCCAGGTTCAAGGAACCTATATCTACAATTTCAAGTGTCTAGACTCAAAATTGTCGGAGGAGTTAGGTAGAGTTTTTAAAGGTCAAATCGTTGAAATTTGACCCCTTACCAGCCAAATTTCTGGCTGACACCCGTCACATCGATTTTCCCAAATCTCAGTACCCAGTATTTCAAATTTCGAGTCTATAGACTAAAAATTGACAGAGTTATAGCGTAGGGAAATGTACACAGACAGACAGACACACAGACAGACAGACAGACACGTTCACTTTTATAGATATATAGATAGATATATATATAATACAAGCTACCACGTGTAGGCACCTAGACGGCCCATGTAGATTATGCCTTCATGAAAAATTTGCTATCCTGTACTTTAAAGAACCCCAACATCTATTAAACTGTAGAAGAGAAATAGCAAATAACTGTGCTCACAAGATAAAATTTACTGTAGGATAGCGATACAAAATAGTTTTTAAAACTAACAAAAACAATAGAAAATAAACAAATAAATAAATTAAATAAACATGAATATACATAAACGATCACACATATATGTATGTATATATATGTATATATATGTGTGCATACATGTATGTACACACATATATATTTATATATAAACTAACAATAAAAAAACATTAACCTAGTTTTAAAACAGATCCTTTGTCCGATAAAATGCATGCTCATTGGCTGATAGGAAGGGCGCGGTGGATACTAGAAAGCTGATTGGCTAACTAAAATCTCAATAGAAGAGGAGCATATAAAAACGATAAACAACCACAGAATTCGCGCATAAGCCTGAGGAGTCCTAGAGGGGATGAAACGCGGAATATTCAGTGTAGCTTAATCGCCATATATATTTTATAAATTACTAACTAGCTCTACCTACGCATTGAGCACTTTTGAAGTAAATACTTAAAGTTTACGCATAAATCTATACTTTCGTATTTTAATTTTATGTGATTAAATTAAGTAGTTATATATATATATACATATATATATATATGATACTCTTATATAATATAAAATGTATATATAATAAATAAGATAACACACAGATTAGATCAAGTGAATTATCCTGTCAGATATTACATTGAAGTAATACTTTCAGGATCATGCTAGCCAAAAAGGTAAAGCTCAATATTAAAAAAATAGAGCAATATATAAGTTTTTTGCCCCCATAAACATAACATACCCATATGTAATAACAATGTACAGCACTCGTCTGCTTTCAATAAAATCCCCCCAATTATCTCCCTTTCATTCTTTCGTTCTCTCTGTTTGACTTGTTACTTCTTTTTTCGACACAGAGGTGAATTAGTAGCAACAGTAGTCGCTGACGCCACGTTGTTGCTATGGAAACCAGTCATAAAAAATGTCGCTCACCTCCTTACATTTTTTTTACGATTTTGAACACCAAAAAAATTCATCATAACTTTTGGTTTACTGAACGAAAATTAAAAAAAAAATTCTTACACAATATAGCTGAGAAGGTGATCTATAAACTGTGATAATTGTTTGAAATTTGGTCGAAAAATGAACGAGCTTTTATAAAAGTTTGAATTTTTTGTTTAGTATTTTGTACGAGAGTATCCAGAGTAATTCCCGTGTTAAGGACGGCTTTAGAAATAAACACCTCCCCAATTTTCCCGTATTAAAAACGGCTATCGAGGTTTAGGGTGTTTATTCGTAAAGCCGTTCTTAATATGGGGAGTTTGGGGCGTTTATTGACTATGGAAAAATATATTTCTTGTATATTTTTTTTCGTATAGTTGTTTGGTGGATTCTCTGCTAAATTACCATATCATATTTAAGTGTATTTTATGACCAGACAAAAAAAATGGCGGCATCTTCTTTTTTTAAAGAAGCAAGCCTCGTTTTGACGTGAAGGTTTACAAGTGCTTGGATTTTTTTTAGTATATTTTCACGAGAGTACCCAGCGTAGTATAAACACCCCAACCTCCCCATATTAAGAACGGCTTTAGAATCAACCCCCAGCCATCGCATATTAAGAACGGCTTTCGCGGTTGGGAGTGTTTATTCCTAAATCCGTTCTTAATATGGGGAGGTTTGGGTGTTTATTGGCTATTGAAACGTTTATTTCTGGTATAATTGTTTTTTTTTTGTTGGATAGTGTTTGTTTGCTTCTATGCTAAATTACCATATCATATTTAAGCGTCTTAAAAGTAAAAAAAAACGGCTGCATGTTATTTGTTGAAAGAAGCAAGCGTCGTTTTAACTTCAAGGTTTACAGGTGCTTATAATTTTTTTTGTATATTTTTACGAGAGTACCCAACGTAGTATAATACCCAAACCTCCCCATGTTAAGAACGGCTTTAGAATCAAACATCCCCCCAGTCATCCCATATTAAGAACGGAGTGCGCGGTTGGGAGTGTTTACTCCTAAAGTCGTTCTTAATATGGGGAGGTTTGGGTGTTTATTCATTATGGAAACGTTTATTTCTTGTATATTTCTTTTTTTTTCGTATAGTTTATTGTTTGCTTCTCTGCTAAATTACCATATCATATTGAAAAATAATATTCTGGAATATTCCCAGCTTCTGGATACTTGGTAACATTCCTGTTTCTAAGATTCGAATGTATTCCTTTGCATTGATTGACTTCTCACATCTAATAAGTTCCCCAACTCCTGCTGCAGTAAAAATTCCCCATACCATTATCCCTCCATTTCCGTGTTTAACTGTCGTTTTTATGCAACTTGGTGAAACTCTTTCTCCACTTCTTTGATTACACCATTCGGGAGCATCGCGAGCATCATTAACAAGACAAAATCTTGATTCATCTGGCCAGAAAACAAACCTGTATCTTTCTTGCCATAACACCTCTTTCTATCATTGATGTTCTCAGATAAAAATGGCCTCTTTTCACACCTTTTAGAAGAAAATCCCATTTTTTTTCATTCGTCATGATATTGTATATCTAGAAAAAGAATTTCCAGCTCCTGTTTTGAATTTTTTGCTATGATCAACATAAGTTTTCCTTCAATCCTTCAAAACAGTTAATTTAAGCCTGTGGTCGTCCTTCAAAGTGGATGCTCTAGGGCGACCAGATCCAGATTTCCCTTTTACCAAGCATTCGACTTCGAACCTTTGACAAATTTGTTTCACTACAGAAAGAGATGTTTTCACTTTTTATTTTCTTAAAATATAAAAAATCTGCCGGTAAGTCATTTTGGACTGCCTTAATCCTGCAATTCGGTTTTTTTATATCCTTGCCAAGATGCGGTCTTGCCATTTTTAGGACTAATTTTTCCACTTACTATTATATGCTATAATAATCTCTCTCGGGCAGTGCGTCGATTTCGTCGATGAAGTGGAGATCAGTTAGTGTCCGTGTCAAAGGTGCGATGTGAGTTTATACATTTTATTGCACTAAAAGCTATATTGAACAAAGAACAATTGAACCAGTAAACTTAAACGAGACTAATAACACAGAACAAGACATTCACTTTAATAAATGCTTAGGATGGAATCGCATTCCCTTTTGATTTCTTTAAAAGATCAATCCTTTTAGACATGCTCTCAATCAAAGTGGAACATTGTGAAGAGGAGATGCTATTCCATTCGCTTTGCACAGCTTTCCACAGTTTGTCATTGTTCGAAAAGTTCTTCCAGCCAATGCACGAGATATTATGGACCAAAAATTCTCGATTGGGTTTAAATCGGGGCTTTGACCTGGCTAAAATATCACATCAATTGAATTATCAGAAAACCATTTTTTGTGACTTTAGCAGTTTGTGCAGGGGCATTATCATGTTGAAAAATAATGTTCTGAGATATTCCCAGCTTCTGGATATTTGGTAACAGTCCTGGTTCTAATATTCGAATGTATTCCTTTGCATTGATTGACTTCTCACATCTAATAATTTCCCCAACTCCTGCTGCAGTAAAAGTTCCCCATACCATTATCTCTCCATTCCCGTATTTAACCGTCGTTTTTATGCAACTTCGCGAAAATCTTTATCCACTTCTTCCATTGCACCGTTCAGGAGCATCACTAACAAGTAAAAATCTTGATTCATCTGACCAGAAAACATTCCCGAACCAGTCTGTATCTTTCTTGCCATAATACGAAAAAAAACTATTTCTATCATTGATGTTCTTTGATAAAAATGGCTTCTTTGCACACCTTTTAGAAGAAAATTCCTTTCTTTTTCATTCGCCTAGATATTGTATATCTAGAAAAAGAATTTCCAGCCCCTGTTTTGAATTCTTTGCTATGGTCAACATAAGTTTTCTTTCGAAAACAGTTAATTTAATCCTGTGGTCGTCCTTCAACGTTGATGCTCTAGGGCGACCAGATCCATATTTCCCTTTTACCAAACATTCGACTTCGAACCTTTGACCAATTCGTCCTTCAAAGTGCTCTAGGGCGACCAGATCCAGATTTCCCTTCGACCTTTGATCAAATTCGCTTCACTTACAGAAAGAGATGTTTTCACTTTTCTTTTCTTAAAATATAAAAAATCTGCTTGTAATTCATTTTGGACTGCCTTAATCCTGCAATTCGGTTTTTATATCCTCGCCAAAATGCGATCTTACCATTTTTAAGATTCATTTTTTCACTTATTATTATATGCTATAATAATAATGATCTGCAAAATAGAAATTTTCGGTTAAAATTAACAAAAATTCATGGAAAAATATTGAAACATTGATTTCTTCCTTCTTTCACACTTGGCTCATTTATTTATTTATTTATTTATTTATTTATTTGCTCATGAGTGTAATTTACGACCGGACAAACAAAAAAAAAAAAAAAGAAAATGCAAAAAGGATATGTCGACTCTGTCTTAACAAACCCCACAAACTTTTGACTCCACGTATCATTTCTTTCTCGTCTACTTATGTATCTTATAAATTAACCAGTAAATCTACTCCCCCCCTCCCTCATTTTTTTTTCCGCGGAGTAAATGAACGAATCGCCTCTGAACTGATTACGACCGCTCGTTTATTTGGCTATATTTTCAAATTAGCAACGTCATTCACCCGATCCGGCTAGATAAGAATGTCCGCTGTTCCAGATGTTACCTGATTTATGCCAACATGGTGGTGCTTCTTGCGGTGTTCCACCTCTCATCCGACGCGTCGTGCTCTACAATCAGGCGATCCCACTTAACTTGGACAATCTACCCGTGATTGACGGCGTTAATACGGAGAGCAACACCGGATATAAATCAGTGGTTTGTTTGGTGCTATGAGCGAGCACTTACAGCGGATGTGATTAGCATTTTGTGAAGGCCATTCTCTTTAATCGGTGTTCGGGGTTGTTACGGATGACAGGATAGTTTTATGCATAGAGTTTTTGTGGCGGTTGTGCATTATAGGTTCAAGTCTGAAGAATGCATATCTAGGGGCAGACAATAAAAAAAACAAAAAAAAATAACGATAGAATGTGAGAATCGCAACAAATATCTCTACTGTTATTTAAAAAGGAAAAACGGGGTTGTTTTACTATATACACACATTCGAAAAAGTCGTCAATATATATATACATATGCATATATATATATATATATATATATATATATATATATACATACATATTTATATGATGATTGCAACGTCTTGTCAGACGAGTGCCACTCCCTCAGACATTTTAAATCCATGAGCCCATATACCTGAGGGAGTATCCATACAAAGATGATGTTACACGGTCTTAGCTTTGTACGACAGCTAAGTCTCTCTCATATTTATATATACATATATATACATACATATATATACATATATACATACATATATATACATGCATATATATACACATACATATATATGCACACACATATATATACATACATATATACACATACATATATATACATACATATATATACACACACATATATATACAAATACATATATATACATACATATATATACATTATATATATACAAGCACACGCACACACACACACACACTCCCCTACACACCCACCTGACCAAGTACCAACGCGGCCCACACTTCCACCCAAGTAATAATAAAAAATAAATAAAATAAAAAAATAAATATAAAATAGGAAAAGGAGAAGAGACAGTGGACAGCAAAGATAGGAATGACCACAGTCTGACCCCAATCAGCAAGGGTAGGAGTGGAACACACACCCATGAAGATGTTTCGTGTTATTTACAGACATTACACCGCTCGGGAAACATGTAACCGAAATGGACTGCGAAAATGCTTTTATACATTCTGAACACATTTTAAATATATTTTAATTATTTTACATTTTGAATAATTTCTGAAGAGGACGTTCTAGGTGTATCAGAATTTTTGTAAGAATTTTTTACACCCCTAACACGAAACTGCGAATAAAATATAAAAAAAAACTCGTAATTTCTCTTTTAAAAGTGGGTTGTTTATTTTCTTTATGGATTATATTTCCAAAATAAACTATTAAAGTTGTATAAAAAGTCATAGAAATATTTTTAATGAAATTAATTGAATTTTACGAGTTCAATATTTTTCAATTTTTAAACTTTAAAAATCTATCAAAATTTTTCTATTGATTCTATTTTTACGATATTTTCAGGGTCAATGTGAAATTTTATGCTCTTTCCAATAAACCGAATATAATATTTTAGACAAACGTTTTTTTTTAATTCACGCCCCCCCCCCCCATTTTGAAATGTCTATTAAAAAGTAAATAATTAATTTATGTGCCAAAGTTTTATATATCACAAATTGAAGATAAAAGATCAATAAATAATTTATTCAAATTTAAAACAAAAAAGAACAGTTTTTTTGGAAATTTACCTGTAAAGTCCGAAGTTTAAAAACTTTTTTTTTTTTTGAAATCTTGGTCCTTGCCCTTTTAATTAAAAAAAAATTAGGGTTTGAATTATATTATATAATTTCTCTTTTAAAAGTGGGTTATTTATTTTCTTTATGGATTATACTTCCAAAATAAACTATTAAAGTTGTTTTAAAAGTAATAGAAATATTTTTTTAATTTTTTAAAAATAGTAATGAAATTAATTGAA
>NC_136527.1:127399008-127401508 GCF_053919585.1 Euprymna scolopes | reverse complement strand
AAATTATATGCTTAAATTATTTCCTATGACTCAATGTCTGTCACAATAAAAAAACATCGTTTCCGAAACGATCGTACAATTTATTGGCTTTGGTGTGCTCCTTCTTGTGAAACTTATTTTTAATTTTGAATTATAAATTATCAATCACCTTACCATATATATATATATATATATATATATATATATATATATATATATATATATGACAAAAATGTTACCAAAGGCAAGATAAGTTACTATTCTACCTAGTATTATTTCCTCTTCTACCTACCTAGTATTTAGTATTTTTACGTTTTTTTGTAAAGATATCAAATCTCCAAAAATATTTCTATTATTTAAAAAGAAATTGGGTTTGTTTTACTATGCATACAGATTCGAAAAAGTTGTCTATATATATATGTATATATATATTTCGTGCATTTATAAGCTACAATGAACATCCAAATGAATGCTTTGACGATAATTATGGTTTTCAAAAGGCGAACAATTAAAAGATCCATCTGCCTTACTTAAAAATTGCTAGGTTTATTTATGGTGTCTTTTACATATAAAAAACCCCACCCAATACCTTTGCTGATGAGGAGACTTTGTTTAAAAAAAGCTATATATCAAAATTATTGTTTGTGGCTTAATGTCTATCACAATAAAACATCGTTTCTGAAATGATCGTAAAATTTATTGACTTTGTTGTTGTTCCTTCTTATGAAACAGATTTTTAATTTTTAATTCTAATTTGAATTTTAAATTATCAATCACATTACTATATATATATATATATATATATATATATATATATATATATATATATATATATATATTAATTAAATCACAATGGAGGAAAAACCATCATCCCTGAAGTAAAAATCAAAAGGGGAATATTCCAAGGTGATAGCTTATCTCCCTTACTCTTCTGTATGGCAATAGACCCACTAAGCAAGCTCCTGAATAAAAATCCGAGCGCCTACAATTTGAGTCAGGGGCGCCATCGAGATCCAAGCAAGAGAATAAACCATCTGCTCTTCATGGATGACCTTAAGCTGTATGCTAGCTCTGACACCGATCTGCACCACCTTCTGCAGGTAGTACACACATTCTCCAGTGACATCGGAATGAAGTTTGGCCTTGATAAATGTGCCAAATGTGCACTCAGAGCTGGGAAGAAGACCCACACAGAAAATATGCAGCTTAATGAAAACATCGACATCAGGGATCTAGAAGAGCATGAGCCTTACAAGTACCTTGGCATTGAGGAAAACGAGAACATACAACATGCCAAGATGAGGGAGAATATTAGTAAAGAATATGTACGTCGGGTGAGGAAAATATGCAAAACCCAGCTCACCAAAAGAAATAAAATTACTGCCATAAACCAGCTTGCTATGCCAGTAATAACATACAGCTTTGGTATCATTGACTGGCCACAAAAATACATCAACCAGCTAGATGTAAAGACACGGAAGCTACTAACGCTTCATAAAATAATATATAGAAATCAGTGTCTACCAAGGTTGTATGTGCCCAGGGGAGAAAGAGGTCTGGGACTCTCAGAGATTAATCATCAACATAGGGCAACTATTGTGAGCACCGGTCAGTATCTGAGAAGCTCCCAGAATGACACCCTCTAAATAGTATATGAACATCAAGAGACAAGAGCCAGCAGAACAACATCAGTCACCCAGCTGGCCAAGCATTTTGGTCAGAGTTGTCTCTCAGATGAGGACGAAACACCAAACAAGTGTGCCACAGAAATAGCAAGAAAGAGCCGGCAGAAATATACCGAGACCTTTCAACAGATGAACCTTAAAGAATGGGAACAACATCAGCGTGCAAAGTATTTTCTGGGGGAACTTTCTCGGGAACACATAGATAAAGAAGGTTCTTTGGACTGGCTCAAAAGAGGATCCCTCCACCACAATCAGGAAAGGGTCATAATGGCTGCCCAAGACCATGGATTGATGACCAATGCATTCAAGAAGATGGCAGGGATCAGTAATGACAATAAATGCAGGTTCTGCCATACAGAATTGGAAAGTGTTGGTCATCTGATATCAAGTTGCAAAGTTCTTCTAGGGGACGGCTACTATACAGCGAGACATGATGGAGTATGCAAGTACCTCCACTGGACCATCTGTAAAAAATTAAACATCCAGTGTAGCAGCAAGTCCTGGGAACATCAACCTGAAAGAACACTTGGAAATGACTTATATACAATACACTACGACCATGCAATCCCTACAGCCACATACCTTGAAAATGCTGCTGTGAAACCTGACATAGTTATATGGAATAAATCAGAGAGAGTTTCAACCTTGGTTGAAGTGAGTGTTCCTAATGATGGTGGTCTTAACAGAGCTGAAAGGGAGAAACAGACCAAATACAAATGTCTCATGTATGATGTGAAAAGAAATTGGAACCTAAAGGGGATATCGATCATACCAGTTATCATAGGTGCCACAGGACTTATGAAGAAGAACCTGAAGTCCTACCTAACTAATATTCC
>NC_136527.1:127356508-127394008 GCF_053919585.1 Euprymna scolopes | reverse complement strand
TGCTCAATGTTTAGACAGAGCCAAAATAAGTTAATTTAGTGTCCAACCAAATGGCTACATATAGGCATACATGTTTCGGCGAAAACCCGGCAAATACGATGTAGTACTAGTACTAGTTATAAATTGGAAATGTTTTAGTTGAAACAGCAAGAGATGTCTTTGGCCTGACGAAGCGATTCCCTTGCCGGGTTTTCGCCGAAACATATGTAGCCATTTGGTTGGACACTAAATTAACTTCTTCTTCTTTTGAAGATCCCTAACGAGCATAGGTCTCCTGCAATCTCCGACTCTTTCGATTATTAAGCGATATATTCACCCTTCCAACCCCCCCCCCACGTCCGCCCTTAGAAGACAAAATGGCTTCTGACGGGATAGTCTCATTAGTGATCTGAAATCGGTCACTTGACTCGTCGGTGCTTGGCGGTGCTGGGCCGTGGAGAGAGAAGAGGCGGCCTTTTTACTTACCTTTTCTTTCTTTTTTGTAATCTCCTCACCGCCCATCTCACCGCCCCCTCCCTGCAAATACTTCCATCTCAAACAGAGGAACAAAAAGTGTCATTACGTTTTTAAGATGAGGTTTCGTTGTTCGTATTATACCTATTTCTCTTTTATTCTCTCTCTCTTTCTTTCTCATGTATATATATATATATATATATATATATATATATATATATATATATATATATATATATATATATAGTAATTTTATAAAATATATATGGCGATTAAGCTACACTGAATATTCTGCGTTTCATCCAACTATAGGATTCGTCAGGCTCATAGTTGGATGAAACGCAGAATATTCAGTGTAGCTTAATCGCCATATATATTTTATAAATTACTAACTAGCTCTACCTACGTATTGAGCACTTTTGAAGTAAATACTTAAAGTTTACGCATAAATCTATACTTTCGTATATTAAATTTATGTGAATAAATGAAGTAGTTATATATATATATATATATATATATATATATATATATATATAAAAGTGAACGTGTCTGTGTGTGTCTGTGTGTGTGTGTGTGTGTGCGTGTATGTATGTGTGTGTACATTTCTCTACGCAAGAACTCTGTCAATTTAAAGTCTACAGACTCGAAATTTGATATACAGGGTACTGATATTTGGAAAAATCGATGTGATTTGTTTTCGGCCAGAAATTTGACTGCTAAGTTGTCAAAGTTCAACGATTTGACCTTTGAGAACTCTACCAAACTCCTCCGACAATTTTGGGTCTAAACCCTTGAAACTTTGGATATAGGTTACTTGGATATAAATCAAACTTAATAACATGATTTGAGCCCAAAACAATAAATGTAATAGGGGTCAAACTAAAAAAAAATTTGAACGCTTTTTTTTTTTTTTGCTCAACATACACCTACAAACACCCGGGCAACGCCGGCCTGAAGTGCTAGTATATCTATAAAAGTGAAAATGTCTGTCTATCTTTCTGTCTGTCTGTCTGTGTACATTTCCCTGCCAAATAACTCAATTTTCGGTCTACACACTGGAGATTTGACATAAGTTGTATTGAGATGTGGGAAAATATATTTAATTGGTTTTCAGCCAGAAATTTGGCTAGCAATGGGTCGAAGTTCTACGATTTTACCTTTGAAAACTCTACCAAACTCCTCCGCCAATTTTAGATCTAAACACTTGAAATTTAAATGTAGGTTACTCGGACATGGATCAAACTTTTTAATTTGATTTGAGCCCCAAAAATTAAATGTTAAAGGGTAAAAATTGGGGTAAAAGTTTTTTAAAAATTTTACATCTGCGGTCTCTACCAAATTACTCAGCCAATTTTGGGTCAAACATTTGAAATTTTACATAAAGGGTATTCAGAGATTGGGCGAGCTTGTTAATCACAGTGGGTCGAAAATGTTAGTTGCCAAGCGGTCAATGTTAAAAAAATTTGACCTATGCGGTGTCAATGTTGGGTAAAACGTTTGAAAGTTTTACAAAACGGGTGTTCAGACATGCGGCAAGCAATTTAATCAGTTTTGGGGCGATAATTTAGCTGCCAAAAGGTCCAAGTTGAAAGAGTTGACCTTTGTAGATTTTATCAAATTCCTGCGCCAATTTTGGGTCTAAATACTTTAAATTTTAGATGTAGGTTACTTGATCAAACGTTTAATTTTGATTTGAGATCAACAACTCAGGCAATTAAAAAAGAATACTCAGACAATTTTTGGTCTTACATGCACACGTTGGGCAAGTTATGAACAGTACATAGGGCCCGAGCAAAGCCGGGCTGAATTGCTAGTATATATATATATTATATACACTAGCAAAAGTACCCGTTGTTGATTGGGTTCAAAAACAGCCTACGGAAAATGGACTGATTTTTTTAAATTTCTTTCAGAATAGAAAATCTTTAAAATTTAATAAGGAACATATTTCATATAGGTTTCATTAACAAATATTCAGTAGATAACGAAAAAAATAGAGATGAAAATTTCAAAAGGACTGTATAACTGGTTACACTCAATAGTAGTCCTCGCCAGCAAAAGTCTTTGTTATTGTTATTCTATTATTATTATTATTAAAACATTTTGTGTCCTGCTCTTCTGTGCAAGGACTAATTCGGACTCTTTTAACACAGGAGATGGAGAAGGGGGAAACATTAGAGAGAGAGAGAAAGAGAGAGAGAGAGAGAATAAAAGAGAAATAATAACGAAACCTCTTCTTAAAGAAATTTATTATATATAAATATATATATGTATATGTATATGTATATATATACTAGCAAAAGTACCCGTCGTTGACTGGGTTCAAAACAGCCTACAGAAAATGGACTCTGATTTATGAAAGTATGATAGGTTATGAAAAGGAAGGGTTGTAAAGAGATAGCTTCGAATTTCTGTGGAAGAGAGGTTGCAGGGTAGAGAAAAGGGCATCCCCCACTAAGCCACGAAGTCTATTTTGTACTCTGTCAAGGCAGGATAGACTGATCTATGAAAGTATGATAGGTTATGAAAAGGAAGGGCTGTGAATTTGGGGTATCAAAACCAAAGCAAAATATGATGAAAGTAAAAATAAAATAGATAAACCCCATAATTTATTATACCATACCTGTTCACACTGAAACACTTATCACAATATTCTGTGGATCTATATTAAAAAAACCTTGTTAAACTTTGTGACATATTTCCATTCTATGGAAGTCAGGTGTGAACGAACACCCTATAATTTTATTATACCATATTTCTTCAAACAAAAACATAATTATCAAAGTATACTTACGCAGATAGATATGAAAAGTCTTTATTAAAGTTTGTGCCTATTTCCATTCTATGGAGGCCAGGCGCGAACGCAGACCCCACAATTTTATTATACCATCCCTATTCAAGTTAAAACATATTTATCAAAGTATTCTCATGTACATCTATATCAAAAACACTTGTAAACGTTTTTTTTTTTAATTTTTTAATTTTTTATTTTCATACTTTGTGGACCAGGTGCGAACACAGATCCCACAATTTTAATGAACCACCGTCCTGCCAGATCTAACATACCCATTCTTGTGTCTCGATACATCTTCTATCATTATATGTGATCAGTTTTTTTAAAATAGTCAACCCTACACACACACACAGTAACACACACACATTCAGCTTTATATTATTATTATATTTTATTATTATGCATTTTTAATCCATTTTCGGCCAGACATTAGGCTGTCAAGTGGTCAAAGTTCAACGATTTGACCTTTGAAAACTAAACCAAACTCCTCCGCCAACTTAAACTTAAAAATAGAACAGAACTGAGGTAAAACCTATCTATATATCTATAAAAGTTAAATTATCCTTACGACACTAGCAAACTATTCAGCCAATTTTGGGTCTAAGCATTTGGAATTTTACATAGAGGTATTCAGACATGCAAAAAGCTTCTTATTCTGTTTTTGGGTGAAAATATTGCTGCCAAGAGGTCAAATTGAAATGGCTGACCGTCGCAGTTTCTACCGAACCCCTCTGCCAATTTTGGGTCTAAACACTTGAAATTTTAGATGTAGGTCACCTGGACATGAGTCTAATTTTTAAATATATATATATATATATATATATATATATATATATTCACATAAAGTTATGAACAGTACATAGGGCCCGAGCAAAGCCGGGCTGAACTGCTAGTATAAAAGGGAAATTTGGCTTACAAAAAGATTTTACTTGTGTGGTCTCTAGCATTTAAATGGCTAAAGAAACAAACCATGTGGAAGACGAACAAATATCCTCGAGCTGTGGCAGGCGATAAAGTGGAATTTGAGCAGGAGCTCGCACTATCGGTGACCTTAAATGGTGTTACTAAAAAAATGCAACCTTTTTAATCAGCGAAAATTTGGCTGCCAAGAGGTCAAGGTTTAACGAGTTGACCTTTGCGGATTCTACCAAACTCCTCCACTAATTTTCGATGTAGGTTACTTGGACATGGGTCAAACATTTTAATTTCATTTGAGCCGGAAACAGTAAATGATAAGAGATCAAAATTGGGATCAAAGTTAAAAACAAAATTGACCTTACCAACTTTTCTCTATGATAGTTAATGGAAGTCTATTATATAGAAAGACAATTCCGTATATATTCACACTTATAAAATAATAAATTCTAAAAATGAACTGTAAACATAACTGTTTGCTCGTATGTATATATATATATATATTAGTTAAGAAAAATAACCAAGAGACAAAAAAAGATAAAACCAAACTACAAATATTAGATAATAATACAAACAAACAGCAAACTAAAACCTGTAAACGTAAGAATAGACACAAGGAGATCCTATGGTTCAACCCCCCGTATTCCAAAAACCTAGAGACAAACATAGCCAGATAATTTTTTAAAATATTAGATAAGAACTTTAAAGCCCCCCATAGATATAATAAGATTTTCAATAAGAACTAAATTAAAGTCTCTTACTCTACTATGCCTAACCTTCATCAGAAAATAATTAGCTCTAATAATAAGAAAATTAATAAACTACAAAATACAACTATACAAAATACATCGGACTGTAACTGTAGAAGAAAAAATAAATGTCCCCTACAAGGCTCATGTAAAATTAAAAATGTTATCTATAGCTGCACAGTATCAAAAACTCCAAATCTACAAGAACCTATTAACAGCCATAACTCAACTACCAGATTAAATAATGACACCAACTTAAATCAATCTACCGATCAATTAGTAATCAACCCACCACATTATAATCCAGCAATAGACCTAACGGAAAATAATCACAATAATCAAGAGGTAATATATATTGGTTCAACATCTGGCCCAATAAAACATAGAATTTCAACGCACAAACATTCTTTTAAAAATAACTCTCTATCAAACCAAACTACTCTATCCAACTATATTTGGCAACTAAAAAATAGCAATATTTCTTTCAACTTAAAATGGCAAATAATTGAGACTTGCAAATCATATAAACCAGGAGATAAATTTTGTGCACTATGTACAAAAGAAACCCAAAAATTTTAAAATATGAAGATATAAAAAGCACAACCAAACTAGTAAATTCAAGACACGAGCTTCTGACATGTAATCATAAACGTTGGTTTAAATTTAATAAATATAAACCACCTTAAATCATTAAAAATTACTCATTAGTAAAAATAGATTACAATTTTTTTTTAAATTAAGTTAGACCAATTACCTCCCTTAGACCCGTAAATCAAATAATAAATAAAGCCAATAACACATGACGATTATCTCCCCTTAAAAACTTGCAAAATAAATATTCTCTCTATATATATTAACTGTAGCGTCATTAAATCAAAATACGCTAACGGAAACAATTTACTGCACGAGCGTCGCCCTTTTAAAATTCATCATTCAATAAAATAAAAAGCTATAGCAAACATCTAAATGACTACTTTAAACACAGTTCCTGATTTCAAAAAAAGAAAAACTAAAAGGTAACTATATCTATATATTTTTAAATCAAATTTATTATGTAAATTCAAAAAAATATATATTTTTTTTCTACTCATTTCTATCTCTAACCCATATTAATTTTCTTATAAATTTTAAATCCAAACCTTTTATTTCAATTTTTTAAGATTCATCTGCCTTACTTTTAATGCTAGGTTTATTCATGGTGTCTTTTAAATTCAATAAAAATCCTCCTAAATTTGCTGATGAGGAGACCGTGCTTACCAAAAAAACTATATATAATTGTTCTACGTGACTTCATGTATACCACAAATAAAAAGCACGGATTTCCGAAACGATCGTACAGATAATTGACTTTGTTGTTGTTCCTTCTTATGAAACTGATTTTTAATTTAATTAAAATTTGATTTTTAAATTAAAATTTTTTTTTTTTAATTTTAAATTATAAATCACATTACTTAATATATATATATATATATATATATACATATATATATATATATATATATATATATAGTAATATATATATATATATATATATATATATATATGTTGCGTTGTGTGCACTCAGTCTATATAACTGCGTGGACAAAATGGTCGCCGGACAAGTTTACTCGACTGTTTACAAAAGAATTCGAGTTTATTTTCAACACTTTTGTCTCGGTTGTCACTGACTCCACTAGCGAGGAGAGAGGTGTTGTTAAAGATAGGTGGCGTGGCGGGGGTGTTGACAAATCACAGACTTGTTTCTCTCCGCGTCGGCCGCTACTCTTTTTTAAAAACCAAAACATCTTTGTTTATATTTGTATCGGTCACGTTTCTCTAGCCCAGCTACGAATGTCAGCTGCATTCCGATCTGGTCATAAAATATTTTCGATTGTAGGCCAATTTCCTTTTGTTTGTTTGGCTTTGAAACATCACCGCATTCCAAATGTGTGTCACTAGCTCAGGTGACGCTCGTGCAACATTCCATGTTGCCATGCTTAAACGTGACCCTCAAATCACGTTCTTGGCTTGCCTCTCCGATTTCTTCACAGCCTGTCCCCTTATTATACAACATATATATATATATATATATATATATATATATATATATTCACACTTTTGTAATATATACATAGGCACATAAAGTTATAAACGGCACATAGTATAAATAATAAATTCTAAAAATTAACTGATCTCTTTCTGTAAACATTACTGTTTGTTCCTATATATATATATATATATATATATATATATATATATATATATATACGAGCAAACAGTTATGTTTACAGAAGGAGAACGTCTACCTAAAACCACTAACCTAGTTCTAAAACAGACCCTTTGTTTGATAAAATGCATGTCCATTGGCTGATAGGAAGGGGCGCGGTGGATACTAGCCAGCTGATTGGCCAACTAGAAATCCTCAACATATATAAAACCAAGAAGCAACCACAGAATTCGCGAATAAGCCTGACGAATCCTATAGTTGGATGAAACGCAGAATATTCAGTGTAGCTTAATCGCCATATATATTTTATAAATTATATATATATATATATATATATATATATATATATATATATTTCTGTGGAAATATATTTTATTTTCTTATAATATATACCAATCCTTATTTAAGAAGCTTATATGGTGAATTAATGACAAAAGTCTATATTTCAAATTGCATGATGTTGACCATCTTACAATTTACTTCTTTAATTCAGTTGACATTTACAATTCCGTAACACAAAATCAATCATTAATTATCACATCAATCAATCTATCAAATGGAAATAAAGTGTGATTTCGCATGATTAAAATCCGAAAATTGGAATTTTTTTTTTTTTTTTACACAGTGGTCACCACTATTCAAGGCCTGAAGCCACTCCGGGATAAGGGTTATTGCAAGTACATTACTTTAGTGTGGAGATTTGATGAAGTGTTTACTTAAGGGGGCGGTTCATTAGGAATTTGTTAACGTTGGACTTGAAGACATCCAAGTTGTAGTCAGGTGGGAAGCAGGCAGACGGAACAGAGTTCCACAGGCGTGCTGTTCTAAGAAAGAAGCTTTGTTCATGGAATCCACGTTTTGGTTTAGGCACAGATAAAGAGTGGGGGACATTTTTCACAGTGGATTCAGCTAGACGGGTGTTTTTCGTGAAAGATTGGCGAAGGGGGACGAGAGATTGGAGTTCAGACGAGATAGAGAATTGCATCAGTAATGAGTTATCTTCTGGAGCGGTAGAAGAATCCCACCATCTTTCCAGCGACCTTGGCAACATGTGTTCCATTTCAGATCAGGAGTAAAGGTCAAACCCAGAAGCTTGATTCAAAATGGTGTAATAGAAACATATTAAATATCTGTCAATTTTCAGTTTACAGACTCAAAATTTGATATACCGGTATTATAATTTGAGAACATCTTTATAATCCGTTTTCGGCCATAAATTAGTCTGTTAAGGGGTCAAAGTTAAACGATTTGACCTTTGAGAACTCTACCAAACTCCTTCGCCAATTTTAGGAATAAACACTTGAACATGGATGTAACTTAATAACATGATTTGAGCCCAAAACAACAATTTTTAAGGGGTTATAATAGGGGTCAAATTTTTAAAAAATTGACCCGTGCGGACAACGCCAGGCACCGATGCTAGTATAATATATATATATATATATATATATATATATATATATATATATATATATGTTTTATTTTTTATTACCGTTTTATCTGTTTTGTTACATATGTTTCGGATGCTGGACCGTAAACATGGTCCAACAGCCTCGTCAGACCTTACAGAAATGGTTGTTAGTATTAGGAATAAGTGTTTTTTTTACAAAAAAGGGGATAATAAGAGATAATAAGGAGGAGGGAGACGGGTATCAACAATATTTCAGTTTTGAAGGTTAAAATACATTAGATTGTAGTGTGTGTGGGTGGGGGCAGATTCAGGTAGGCGTGGGTGGAGATATATGATATAGGGAGGGGGAGGAGAGAGAGGATGGTAAAGAAAAAAGAGAGGGGGATAAGGAGAGAAGGGGGCGGAGTTTCAATTTTTAGGTTTTAAATTTTGACTGCGATTTGCTTGTTCAGCAAGGTATATTAAGTAGCTGAGAGAGAGGGAGAGAGAGAGAGGGGGGAAAGGAAGAGAGAGAGAGAGAAGGAAAGTGTTAGCGTAGGCGTCATCTGTTTGACAGGTAAAAGGTTCCATTTAGAATTTTCGTAGTCGCTATAAGTCGACTTGTTCATTTCAGTTTACAATGGGTTGTTTTTTTAGTTAAGAGTTAATGCATAGGCTAACGCACGCGCAAATACGCATACATACGTATATATACATATGTACATTTCTACACATCCATATACAGACACATAGGTACACACACATATATATAAACAATGTATATGCAGACATACATGGATCCATATGCAGACATATACGCACATACACACAACTCTTATACACATATATATACTCATATATATACATAGACACATATACATATTTTAATACACAGACCCACCTACATATATACATATACTTTTTTCTTCTCGTATTCTTTCTAAATATAATTCTTCCTAATACGAACCAACCATTTCTGTAAGGTCTAACGAGGCTGTTAGATCGTAAACATGGTTCAACATCCGAAACATATGTAACCAAACAGATAAAAAGGTAATAAAAAATTAAAACACATATTTGCTCTGCAATAGTATTGAGCACTCTCTTCTGGTTTTTACTAATTGCCAGTTTTACTATATATATATATATATATATATATATATATATATATATATAACTACTTCATTTATTCACAGAAATTTAATATACGAAAGTATAGATTTATGCGTAAACTTTAAGTATTTACTTCAAAAGTGCTCAATACGTAGGTAGAGCTAGTTAGTAATTTATAAAATATATATGGCGATTAAGCTACACTGCTTTCCATATCTATTTTTAATGTGGTGAAATAAATTCTTTTGAAAGTGCTCGACTGTTTTAGGAGCTAAGTAGGTGCCCCAAAAAGAAAGCTCCCAAATCTAATTAATAATATAATTATAATAATTAGGGCCCGTTCTTTTGGTCACCCTGTATATATATATATATATATATATATATATATATATATATGTGTGTGTGTGTGTGTGTGTGTGTGTATGTGTGTGTGTGTGTGTGTGGTTGGTTGTATATATAAGTGGTTGGTTGTACTTTTTACCACAAAAACGAAAAAACACTAATAAGCTTACAATAATTCGACTAACTTACCGACTTTTAAAAGTATTTTGCATTTTATTATTATTATTATTATTATTATTATTATTATTATTATTAATATTATTGTTGTTGTTGTTGTTGTTGTCTTTAGAAAAATGTGTTAAAAAATTCCATCTGTGGTGAAATTGTTTTAAAAATTAACCTTCAAAACTGAAATATTGTCATTACCCCCCCCCTATCTATTATCTCCTACCCCAAGCCCCCTCCTTTTTCTTTCCCTCTTCTCGTATTCCTTCTAAAAACAATTCTTCCTAATACGAACCAACCATTTCTGTGAGTATAGCAAGACTTTTATTTTATCGAACCTGTAACAACTGGTGTTTTACCTTAGACAATTTTATGCACGATATTCATTTTTTATTGGCGATTAATTTGCATAAAATTGTCTAAGGTCCGGTAGTCATTTGTATATATATATATATATATATATATATATATATATATATATATATATATATATATTATTTAATTATTAATTACTATGGCGATGGAAGTCATTTTCGGGCTCATGGACTTTAAGTGTCTGAGGGAGTGGCAATCGTCTGACAAGACGTTGCAACCATCATCTATATATATATATATATATATATATATATATATATATATATATAGTTACAGAAAAGCTTATAGTTATTTATATTTTAAATCCAACCAAAAAAAGCTCAATACATTCACTGACGATAGTAGGGCTTTCGAGTATCCTGCCGAATAATAAAAGCTTTTTGTAAATGTCTACTATATATATATGATGACTGCGACATCTTGTCAGACGAGTGCCACTCCCCCAGACACACGATTTCTTTTTTTAGTCCTACCGGCTAATTCACACGCTCAAGCAGATATGACACTGAAGATGGTCATTGCTATATATACATATATATGCATAAATGCACATACAAACACACACACACATACAAACACACATATATCCATGAACATACACACATGTATACATATATACATGCATCATACATAATACACATACATACACACTTGTATACATGCACAACTACATACACATGTATACACACACCATTACATACATATATAAAGAGAAAGCTCTGTTTATATATATATATATATATATATATATATATATATATATATATATAAATTTAAAGGAGATTAGAACAATAGTCTAAAGAGCAGAGTGTATTTTAATGTAATAGTAAAATTACTAATTTAATTAAAATACAGGGAAAGAAAAAGTGCTCGTTGTAATTTAGATATATAATAAGCTCGATAAGTAAATAGCCTAGGGCTAATTTAATATTTAGTAATGTGATTGATAATTTAAAAATTTAATTATAATTAAATTAAAAATCCGTTTCATAAGAAGGAACAACAACAGAATCAATAATTTGTACGATCGTTTCGGAAAACAGTGTTTTTATTGTGGTAGACATCAAGTTACGGACAATAATTTTTACATATAGTTTTTTAACAAACAAGGTTTCCTCGTCAGCAAATATTGTGAAGGGTTTTTATTAAATGTAAAAGACACCATAAATAAACCTAGCATTAAAAGTAAGTCAGATGTATCTGAAAAAAATTGAAATAAAAGGTCTGGATTTAAAATTTATAAGAAAATTAATATGGGTTAGAGATAGAAAAGAAATAGAGTAAAATATAGATTTGAATTTAAATTATAAGTTTGCTTTAAGTACAACATTACGAATATATACATGCATATATATGAAAAAATAGACACATATATACATATACATAGATATACAGGTATATACATAAAAATATATAGAAATTTACCTTTTAATTTTTCGCCTTTTGAAATCAGGAACTATGGTTAAAATACTCATTTAGATGTTTGCTATAGCTTTTTACCTTATTGAATGATTAATTTTAAAAAAATGGGGGACGCCCGTGTAATAAATTATTTCCGTTAGCGTATTTTTGATTTAAAGACGCTACGGTTTATATTTCGAATGTTGTTTGTGTTATTACATAATGTAAGGGGGGATAATTAGTCATATTTTCTTTACTTTTTTTATTTAAAGGGTGTAAGGGGGATAATTAGTCTAACTTAATTTATTAAAAGAAAAAAAAGAAAATTGTAATCTATTTTTACTAATAAGTAATTTTTAATGATTTAAGGTGGTTTATATTTATTAAATTTAAACCAACGTTTATGACTGCATGTGAATATTAGTTCCTGTCTTGAATTTAATAGTGTGGTTGCATTTTTTATATCTTCATATTTTAACATTTTTAGGGGCTCTTTTGTACATAGTGCACAGAATTTATCTTCTGGTTAATATGGTTTGCAAGACTAAATTACTCGCCATTTTAAGTTGAAAGAAATATTGCTATTTTTTAGTTGCCAAATATAGTTGGATAGAGTAGTTTGGTTTGACAGAGAGTTATTTTTAAAAGAATGTTTGTGCGTTGAAATTCTATGTTTTATTAGGCCAGGTGTGGAACCAAAATATATTGCCTCTTGCTTATTGTGATTATTTTCCGTTAGGTCTGGTATGTATCTGGAAAAAATTAAAATAAAGGTATGGATTTAAACTTGATAAGAAAATTAATATGGGTTAGAGATAGACATAAATAGAGTAAAATATAAATTTGGTTTAAGTGAAAGTTTAGCAAACTTTCACAAGAAATACTCATCTAACCAAAACCGCTATCTATAATTTCCCACATATATGTGCCTTTGTGGGGTTTGGGGAGTGTGGAGCCACCCTTTAATTACCATTGCTCCCAGGTACACTCTGACCCGGAGTGGTAGTACCTGTTAGGGTCCCAACTATGGGTTGAATAGAAACCAACGTGAAAACAACAAATATAGTTTATTAAAAATGTTTTTCTTCAAAATCTTTGGATTCGGCATTAAATAACCCGAAAAGGGTTGATATGCCGTAAAACAAAAACAACAACAAACCCAACCAGAAACACTCCTCTAGCCAAAACCACATATCTGTGCCTAAACCTAAACGTAGATTCCGTGTTTGTTTTCTGTTTTCCTGCTTTCCAGCTGACTACAATTTAATTGTCTTCAAACAAGTTCTTGACGACTAATGTATACCATTAACCCTTATCCTCCGGGCCTTGATAAATAAAAAAAATCATACAAATAATTCCTCTCGCAAATCTTTTCTCACGATTTTACAATGCAACCATATCTCGTTGCTGAGGCATGTTTGAATCCTTCATTTTCATTTTGCAGACGGGAATCCAAAGAAAACTAATTTCCCACACTCTTTATCTGTGCCTAAACCTAAACGTAGATTCCATGAACAAAGAAAACAAAGAGCAACAACAACAACAACACACATTCTTTTTTTCTTCTGTCTTCTTCTTCTGCTGTCTAGTCTATATATATAAAAGCGAAAATGTTTGTGTGTGTGCGTGTGTGTGCGTGTGCGTGCGCGCCTTTTCGTGTATGTCCGCAAAAGTGTCTTTTTCTTGGCGCGGGGGTCGTTCCTTCTTAAAACTTTTTATATCACGTATAAATAATAATATCTACGAGATAACAACGGGGGTCACGTGTGTATTTAATTTGCCTGGCTTTGAATTCAGTATATATATTGTCATCTTTTGAAATTAAATATATTTGAATTTTGTGTATATTACCTATTTGTTCTTTGATTCTGTTCATTAAAATAAAAAAGAAATATATATATATATATATATATATACATATATATACATGTTGAATTGATTATCTTTGCATGTTAAAAATATATGTCAAAACTTCCTATCTATTGCAGCGACAAACGGCTAATCGGTAAATGAATCTATCTATCTATCTATCTGATATTTATTTTATACAACATACAAACCTATAGACCGTGTTTAAATCGAAAGATAATTGTTATCCACGTTTAAATACTCTTTGTTTTTGATGGAGGAATTAGCACCCATAGCGAACTTCCACGTGATCTGAGAAAACCTCATGTCGCATGTTTATTAATATTAAACAACAGCATTTGAAGAAAGAAAGAAAAAATTACTTATTTCTAATATAAAAAAATATATACACGTTTTTTTTTATATGAATAAGCGCATTTATCTTTTCAATTTTACATTATTTTTTAGTCCGTAAACATAAATATTATTGAAGGGATGATTCTGATACATAGGTTATATATAGATTTTATCTAAAAGAAATCGGTGAACATGAAGCGGACGATGCTAATACTTGTTAAAAAATCTTACATCATTTCTCTCTGATAGGTTCATAAGAGTAGTAGTTAGTGGGAAAAAGCAACTGGCCCTGACGGTATTCCAATTATAGTACTCAAAAAACTTCAACCTGAACTAGTGCCCATACTTACAAAACTGTTTAAACGTTGTCTTAAGGAGAAGAGTTTCTCATCTCCCAGGAAAATTTCATCAGTATGCTGTGTATTTAAGAATTCAGGTAATCGCTCATCCCCCCTCTCAGTACAGGCCAATAAGTTTCCTGTGCGTCATGAGTAAGTTGCTGGAATCTGTGTTAAATAGAGAAGTAATCAACCATCTTAGCAAAAATAACCTTCTTAGTGACACTCAATATGGTTTCCGTTCTGCTAGATCTACAGCAGATGTGCTTACAGTTATATCTCATAGGATTAGCAAATCTCTCGATGGAGGTAACCTTTCTAGGGCAATTGCTCTTGACATATCTAAGGCCTTTGATAGGGTATGGCATAAAGGTTTACTTCACAAGATCTCTAGCTATGGTATAGCTGGAAATGTCTTCTCAATTATTAAATCATTTCTCTCTGATAGGTTCATAAGAGTAGTAGTTAGTGGGAAAAAATCAGAAGCTCACAGTATTAATGCTGGAGTCCCTCAAGGGTCCATCCTGGGCCCAACTCTCTTCCTGATCAACATTAATGAGCTTCCAAATCACATATTTACATAATTCATAGATATTTATGCTGACGGCACTATCCTCTATGGTAGCACATCTATGACACTACCCTCTATGGTAGCACATGCATATGTGTATATATCATTTGTAGACATTTATGAAACTACCATCTATGGTAGCAGAGTAAACGACCAAGTTCTCTCCGATTCTCTTTCCTCTGATCTTGAGCACGTAGTACAATGGGGAAAGGAGTGGCTGGTTACTTTTAATGCATCTAAAACCAAGCTTCTCTTTTTACATCATCAACGTTCTGATCCGCATCTGGCATCAATTGAAATGAATGGCTCTCGTTTTGAGGAGGCCTCATGTTTTGACAAGCTTCTGGACTTGACCATTACTCCTGATCTTAAATGGAACACATACATCAAATCTGTTGCCAAGGCCGCTGGAAAAATGGTGGGATCCTTCTATCGATCCAGTAGATATCTCACTGCTGATGCAATTCTCTATCTATATAAGAGCCAGGTACGTCCAAGGATGGAATACTGTTGCCACATCTGGGCAGGAGTTTCTAGAAATGACTAGTCCTGCCTTGATAGAGTTCAAAATAGACTTCGTAGTCTCATAGGAGATGTCCCTTTCTCTTCCCTGCAAATTCTATCACACAGAAGAGATGTTTGTCTCTGATGTATCGTTATTTTCATGAAAGTGTTCTGACTGAGCTTCAATCTATGGTAGCCCCTCGCCAAACTTTCACAAGAAACACTCATCTAGCTGAAAACACTATCAGTAATTTCCCCCACTCTTTATCTGTGCCTAAACCTAAACGTAGATTCCATAAACAAAGCTTATTTCTTAGAACTGCACGCTTATGGAATTGTCTTCCGTTTTCCTGCTTTCCAGCTGACTGCAATATGGTCGTCTTCACGTCCAACGTAAACAAGTTCTTGATGAGTCGCTCCACTTGTTAACAAATTTACCAAATTTCCATTACTAAGGATTACTATATTGTCCAATTGACTACTGTACACTCCTCGAGTGGTCTCTGGGCCTTGATAAGTGGTTATTCCTATGTAAAAAAAAATCACGATTTGAACACGCAACCTTCAGATAATGATTCTGTTCTTTAACCAACTGAGCTAAAAAAGGGTCGCTGAAATTGGGTCGGTTTTTATAATATTTAAACTATCTCAATTGACGTATGCGTATATGGTTATCTTGTCATGAAGGGGCGATTTTTTCCCTGTAAAAAAGTGTCTGGTTGAGGGTGAAGGAATTGATGTTTTTAGCCAATTTTTCGATATTTGTCGGCCGAATGTTCAAGCTTCAAAATGATACCGATCTGGCGAAAATCTGGCGCCTCTGTCGACAGTTTCTGCGATACATACAAACACAGACATTTTGCCTTTTTTATATATATATACTAGCGGGGGTACCCAGAGTTGCCCGGGTGTTTGCAGGTGTGTGTGCTCTTAAATAAAAAAGAAACCGGGGGGCGGTAAAATCGAACCCGAAGCCCTGAAAAAAACATGAACCGTTCGGCCAGCCAGAATGAGTTACTGAAAGATGTTTGAATTTATTTAAGTAAGAACCAAATTGACAGGTGCCCGTACGGAAGTCGTAGAGCATTACGACGACGACGACGACGACGACGACGACGACGACGACAATGACGACGACGACGACGACGTAAGCAATAGCTATTCAGCAAATGAGGTCAATGACCAGGTTTGTTTGTTATAAGCGAAGTAAAAAAAGAAAATATAAAAACGAACGTTAAAACTTAAGTTAATCAAACCATCGAAAAAAAAACACAAAAAAACTAACGTAAGGCAAACGAACGAGGTTAAATGTAAAAATCGAAAAAACAAAAGAAAACAGAAAAACGAACACGTGAAAAATGGCTTAAATAAGCCTGTTTCGATATTAAAAGTTAAAAAATCGGTGGGTACCCTAACCCTAACCCTAACCTCCCTGTAAAAAAGCGCTAGAAGGGACTACTAACGATACAATTAAATTCACACACAGACAATCACACAAAGATACAGCAACTTGTCTGCAACACGATAAGCTACGGTACAAATAGTGAAGACCCACCATAGAAATCTAGTGACACGTAAAACATTCACATACATACGACAGTATATCCATGCAGTGTAGCAGCAGCCGATATGGCAGGTTGGTTGCCATATAGTTGCTGCTTCATGGGATGATTTTGCCAAGATATATTTAACACTGTACGTAATAATATATGGGTTTATGCGTCATCTAGCTTTCTTTCTAATCTTTTAGTGAAGGTCTAGGTTGAAGACCGTAAACAAGGACAGCCACCAAATGCATGACATAGCTTCCCCCCCCCCTGTCGATAATTGTTTGTGGAACCGACGTTGTCTCTTGCCATTTTCAGAACCCATCGCTTGACTCGATTGCGTTTGACGGGATAGACTCATTCCTCATCCATTGTCACGATTCGCTTCTTCCAAAAATGCTCGTCCAATTGATTGTTGAGCAATTGACGGCAAATTTCAACTCGCCTGTTGGCTTGTGCTTCGATGAGTTCGTGCTGATCTTGGCGCGGTTTTTTTTTGTGAACAAACCCAAGTTGTTTCAAGTGCTAGTGAATTGTCGGTTTGCCAAGTCCGAGGTCATCAGCCAATTCTCGAGATGAAGGTGTAATGTTCAACCCGGTTTGCAAGTTTCCATCATTCAATTTTTATTTTTTAAAGATGCATGCTAATTTCATTGACGTAGGTAATAGGTATAACTTATGCACTCGTAGCTTTTAATAAATATCATCGCCGAGTTACACGTCATTTTCTCCATCTAAGAAATGTGCCCCCTTCTCTATCATAAGTAATGATTGTTCCCTCTTCTTTGCGTCATACGAACTGATAACCCTGATATCTCTAAATATATGTTATAAGAACCACAGACTATAAAATGCATAAATGTCGTTCTTCTATCTCCTCCCCCCCTCATCAATATGAATGTCTCCTATACAACACAAGTTTCCAGCATTCAACTTTTTTGCTAATTTCATTGACGTAGGTAATAGGTATAGCTTAAAACACCCGGGCAACGCCGGGCACCCATTGCTAGTATATATATATATATATATATATATATATATATATATATATATATATATATATATATATAATTAAATATATATAAATAAATATATACATATATAATTATATATATATATATATATATATATATATATAAGATAAAATTAAAAGCCAAGAACAATGCGAGATTTTTTTTTTATATAGAGTAAAATTAAATGCAAACAAAAGAAATAAATTTCTTTTTTTTTTGTTTGTTTTTTCTTTTTCACACAAATTTTAACTCTAAACAACAGTAATTTTTTTTTCTGTTGTATTCAATGGTGTTGTAAATCTCAACACAATTGAATACAACAGAAAAACAAATTACTGTTGTTTAGAGTTAAAATTTGTGTGAAAAAGAAAAAACAAACAAAAAAAAAAGAAATTTATTTCTTTTGTTTGCATTTAATTTTACTCTATATAAAAAAAAAAATCTCGCATTGTTCTTGGCTTTTAATTTTATCTTATAATTTTCTTCAACAATGCTTCAAGAAAACTACAACCTACTTATATATATATATATATATATATATATATATATATATATATATATATATATATATATATAATTGTTTACTATAATACTTATTAAATACCTACGGACACTAATGTTTCATCATTTCGGTAATCATCAGTGCAGATTCGAACCTAGCAACAGAAGTCATCGCGAGAATTGCTGTTGAATTTTTAACATTTATTTTAAAATTTAAAAAAAAGTCTTTTACTTTTTTTAAATTTTAAATTTCAAATTTAAATTTAAAATTAAAATAATTAAATAAAATATTTTTTTTTCAAAATTGTTTAATTTTTTTTTAATTCTAAAATTAAAAAAAGAAATTTAGAAATTCTTTTAAAAATTAAAAGTTTATTTTGTTTTATTTTATAAAAAAAAAATTAAGGTTTTTCAAAACTTATATGCACGCAAATATGATGGCAGCAAATTCGCTTTCGAACAATCACTCGATATAAAAGTGTTTCCAATTTACATCCAGCAATGAATGTCTCCTATACAACACAATTTCATTGACGTAGGTAATAGGTATAGCTTATGACTATGCACTCGTAGCTTTTAATAAATATCATCGCAAAGTTACACGTCATTTTCTCCATCTAAGAAATGTGCCCCCTTCTCTATCATAAGTAATGATTGTTCCCTCTTCTTTGCGTCATACGAACTGATAACCCTGATATCTCTAAATATATGTTATAAGAACCACAGACTATAAAATGCATAAATGTCGTTCTTCTATCTCCTCCCCCCCCTCATCAATATGAATGTCTCCTATACAACACAAGTTTCCAGCATTCAACTTTTTTGCTAATTTCATTGACGTAGGTAATAGGTATAGCTTAAAACACCCGGGCAACGCCGGGCACCCATTGCTAGTATATATATATATATATATATATATATATATATATATATATATATATATATATATATATAATTAAATATATATAAATAAATATATACATATATAATTATATATATATATATATATATATATATATATATATATATATATATATATATATATAATTGTTTACTATAATACTTATTAAATACCTACGGACACTAATGTTTCATCATTTCGGAAATCATCAGTGCAGATTCGAACCTAGCAACAGAAGTCATCGCGAGAATTGCTGTTGAATTTTTAACATTTATTTTAAAATTTAAAAAAAAGTCTTGTACTTTTTTTAAATTTTAAATTTCAAATTTAAATTTAAAATTAAAATAATTAAATAAAATATTTTTTTTTCAAAATTGTTTAATTTTTTTTTAATTCTAAAATTAAAAAAAGAAATTTAAAAATTCTTTTAAAAATTAAAAGTTTATTTTGTTTTATTTTATAAAAACAAAATTAAGGTTTTTCAAAACTTATATGCACGCAAATATGATGGCAGCAAATTCGCTTTCGAACAATCACTCGATATAAAAGTGTTTCCAATTTACATCCAGCAATGAATGTCTCCTATACAACACAATTTCATTGACGTAGGTAATAGGTATAGCTTATGACTATGCACTCGTAGCTTTTAATAAATATCATCGCAAAGTTACACGTCATTTTCTCCATCTAAGAAATGTGCCCCCTTCTCTATCATAAGTAATGATTGTTCCCTCTTCTTTGCGTCATACGAACTGATAACCCTGATATCTCTAAATATATGTTATAAGAACCACAAACTATAAAATGTATAAATGTCGTTCTTCTATCTATGTCTCAAGTTTCCAGCATTCAACTTTTTTGCTAATTTCATTGACGTAGGTAATAGGTATAGCTTATGACTTAGCACTCGTATCTATATATCTATAAAAACCGAGATGTGTGTGCCACAGACGATTTCTGACAGTGGATTCAGCTAGACGGGTGCTTTTCGTAAAAGATTGGCGAAGGGGGACCAGAGATTGTATCTCAGCGGTTGTATTTTGAAATGTTGGAACGGTGCGTAGGCAACGCGAATATAACGTCAAGGGTATGAGTTCCATATAGAAATGCTCTGAAATATATTTATGTAATAAATTTCAAACAAGTAAAATATTTGTTTATTTTTCTAATATTACGTTGTGATTTGGCTTTCAAGCGTATTTTATTTTATTCAAATTAAATCAATCTATATGAACTCTCATTCTTGACGTTTTTCTCCAACATTTCAAAATATAACCTATGGGATACAACGCTGAGAAAACGTGTGCAGCTCTTTACAAACAGACTATTTTTTCCAACTTTACAAGGAAGAAGAAAAGAAAAAAAGAAACAAAACAAGATGGAGTATACCTCTGAAATATATTTGTGATAAATTTCAAACAGGTAAAATATTTGTTTATTTTCCTTATATTACGTCGTGATTTGGCTTTCAAGTACATTTGATGCATATTTTATTTTATATACATATATGTATCTATATATCTATAAAAACAGAGATGTGTGTGACACAGACGATTTCTGATTGGTTAATCCAATAATCACATCTCCTAAAAAAACTATGGTTCCTACGCTCTTACCTTTACCATAAAATATTATGGCCTTATTTATTGTTCAGCTTGGAAGGGTTTAATTTTTTTCTAACTTGCCATTTACAAATTACAAAAATACGAAACTTACACAATCTTAACAATCCAACCTCCGACAACACGTCCGCCATTCTGGCGCTAGCCGCACATACGAAAACAAACGCTGGAAAGATTATTAGTAGTACTACTACTACCCAGCACACGCGCACACACGCACACACGCACACACGTTCACAAGGTATTCCTCTTAAAAACATGTTCTTTTGAAGAAACGATTTTTTTTAAGCTGTTGACACACATGTTTTAAAAATCTAGCAAAAATTAATTTTCCTGAAATTTTTCAATATTTAAAAATAAATTATGCCGGATGATAAAATTTTAAAATACTTATTTTTATATATAGTCAGTCAGAAAAACATTAAACAAGTAAGAATGAGATTAGATAGACCGAGATTCGAACCTCGTAAGCAAGTTTCAGAAATAGGGTCAGAAATGGAATGTAGAATTTCGCATTGTTCAATCTAATATAAAAATGTGTAAAAAGAATTTTGATTATTCAATTCTTTTTTATGAAAACTAAAATTAAAATAAGGTCAGTTAGAAGAAAAACGAACAATAGCAAATTTAAATATGTTGAAAAATAAGTTAGGTCGAAAAATAGGTTAAAAGAATTATTTGTCTTTAAATGTGGTTTCTCGGTGAAAGCGCAATGTTCTACCCGTTTGCAAGTTTCCATCATTCAACTTTTTTAAGACACATGCTAATTTCATTTAGTTAGGTAAAACAGTTTGTTGCAAAGGTCACACTTAAGCTGAGATTGATGGATGCCAACTGGTGCTGCTCTACTGCTCATATGAGGCTTCAGGCCTCCACTCGATTTACAGACCACAGAGCAAACAGAACATTTATGCCCTGCAATGTTTTCCCGATCAAAGAAAGATTGATCTCCATGTGAACGCTTGTGGCTAGCTAGGCCAGCTCCAGATAAAGTCATTTTAAATCACAGGTGTGGTTCTGCACGAAAGCCTCCAACAGACCTGATATATCTGACAGATTTTTCTTCCGGATATCATGCTTCATTTTTGCATGCTCAATTTTTTTCTTCTCAAAACTATCACAGCCATGATAGACCAAGGAGCGCCACTTTTTGCGATCATTGAAAGCACTTTCCCAACTGAACACGTCAATACAAAAAGCTTTAAGATTATCTTTGATGTTATCCTTAAAGTGTTTCCTCGGTTTATGTTGTGGACGCTTTCCTTGTGTAATTGCACCATAGAACAGGCGCTTTGGCAATCTATCGTCGTCCATCCTTGTCAGATGTCCAGCCCACCTCATCTGGTTGCGTACAGTCAACTTCTCGATACAAGGTACATACATACATACATACATACATAATACATACATACATACATACATACATACATACATACATACACTTAAACAGAATGGTGAGATTTAATGTAACATGTTTATTTAGCTCGAAAAGCATACAGTGTTTACCGATATATTTGAAAATTTAAAATGGCGTCCGACTCTCTCTTTGAGGCGGTAAGTTTGGGAAAATGAGTTATAAATAAAAAACAGACAAAATATTGTTAGAAACTCACTCAATATATGTTACCGTGACATAGGCTGACATATATTCGGCCGGTTTTTAACAGTATTTTGACTGTTTTTTTTATTTATAACTCATTTTCACAAACTTACCGTCTCAGAAAAAGAGAGAGGCGACCGCCAATTTGAATTTTCCAATACATCGGTAAACACTGTTTGTTTTTCAAGCTGAATAAACATGTTACATTGAATATAAACGTATCCAATTGGGTAGAAAAGTAACTTATCTTGCCTTTGATAACATTTATTTGTTCTATATTTGTTTTGTGACAACTTTTTCGAATCTATGTGTACAGTAATACAAACCCCGATCTAGTTATCAATCTATCATTTTATCTATTTATCTATCGATCTATCTATCTGACTGGCGTTGTGAACAGAAAAACACCCACACACACATAAATTGTACCCACCATAAAGTTATTTCAATTGTTTTCTTGAACGACAGCATCAGGTTTAATTAATTCCGCCACAGGTAGCATTTACGGTTTGCAGACATTCAGGAAATGTTCGGTATTAGGGTTGTACGCCACGTGTTCAGATCCCGCGTGAAGATGACGTCAGGTATCCAGAGGCGTAATCGCGACAAGTCCAACGCACGGAATTGAATATTAAACATTCATATCATTACATTTAATAAGGAAAATCTTGCATCAACTCTAAATTAATTGTGCCCACGAGAGTTACCACCCTTGAATAGAAACGCATAAATATACGTTCGCTAGAGGGCGCTGTCGTTAGTGAAACGTTAGCCGTTAATTAAACGATAATGACTGCGATGAAAATAAACTCAGACAGTCAACAGTCCACGCACAATGTATATCGCTAAAAATAGGGAATTAGTTAAATGTGAATATGAAAAAGGATAGTCAAGGATTCGAACTTGCAAAGCTATACTTGGAATTGAGAATTCCAATCATAAGTTAAAATAAACACAGAATGTTATAAATGGAATGTTCAGTTAAATTGTTGATTCTATTAAAATATTTAATAAACACAATTTGGATAGAAACTATTTACATTCTTAGAAAGAAAACATAATAGGTCGAAGAAGAAATAAACGTATCATCATGTGTTTTGTATCTGCGCCGTCGTGTTGTTATTCAACAAGAAAAGGTATCGTCCATAAAATGATGAGATAGATGCAAATATATACTAGCAGAATACTTGGCGTTGCCTTGGATTGAATTAGATTGATTGAAATATATACTAACAGAATACCTTGTGTCACCAAGGATTTCATGAGATTGATTGAGATATATACTTGCAAAACACCCAGCATTGCCCGGGATTGAATGAATTAGGTGAAAATATATATTAGCAAAATACCTGGAATCACTTGGGATTTGATGAGAAAAATGTGTTGCATATTACCCGTCCTTTCATATACATGCTGTAAATTACCTACCCTAGGAAAGATACAATTACGGAAGCCACTTAGGGATAAGGGTTATTGCAAGTACATTACGTTAGTGTGGAGATTTGATGAAGTGTTTACTTAAGGGGGCGGTTCATTAGGAATTTGTTTACGTTGGACTTGAAGACATCCAAGTTGTAGTCCGGTGGGAAGCAGGCAGACGGAACAGAGTTCCACAGGCGTGCAGTTCTAAGAAAGAAACGCTGGATGCTATGTCCTATGTAGTCAGCCTTGCACTTACCGTTAAAACGATAAACAACCATATTGTATTGAGTGGTAGGGATACCATCCTTTCGAAAGGAGGGGGGGACAGCATTTCTAATATAAAACGCCGTTCTAAAATAGCAATGTGAAACGGCTGTTTGTGGAGCCGCCGTTATCTCTTGTTGTGTCTGAGCCCATCGCTTGACTCGGTTGCATTTGACCGGATAGACCCATTGGTGACTGATCAATTGCATCGGAATAGTGTCTGATAGCTGACCCAGAAGTACGTGTATGTGATCACGTGTTCTAAATATGATGAAGTGTTTACTTAAGGGGGCGGTTCATTAGGAATTTGTTAACATTGGACTTGAAGACAACCAAGTTGTAGTCCGGTGGGAAGCAGGCAGACGGAGCAGAGTTCCACAGGCGTGCAGTTCTAAGAAAGAAGCTTTGTTCATGGAATCCGCGTTTTGATTTAGGCACAGATAAAGAGTGGGAAAATTTTTGACAGTGGATTCAGCTAGACGGGTTTTTTTACGTGAAAGATTGGCGAGGGGGGACCAGAGATTGGAGTTCAGACGAGCACCTGCCATGGAAATAACAATAAAACAAAGATAGGCTTGCAATGTCTCATTTGTGTATTACAAGTTGTCGGCTCTCCTGTATTATATGTATTCTGTCGTTATATATAAATATTAATGTCACCAATATTTTAACATCTCATCTCTTCTTAACAACATGATCACACACATGAACCTCAAAGATCTCTTACTTCCATGAACACTCTTAAGACTCTCATCTCTCTTAAGATTCTACCACTAAGACTCGCAAAAAGAACGATACAAATACAAATACATACGCCATATTTTAATAACACTACGCAACAAAAATTGTTTATTTTTGAAAAAAAACAAAAAACTTACAGCCATTTAATTATAAGTGCTTTTCCATGCTTATAGGTAAATGTGCACTGAACAGATACCGTAATATTGAAAGTTAAATTCAAATTTTTATATATCTTTTAATTTAAACGCGAAAAAAAAAAATTTGGACGCTGAACACGTACTCAGTAAAACAATACGTTTTATTGCCGCGTTGATTATTTATTTGTAACGCAAATTAAAAAAAAACATATTTTCGGGGTTTATTTATATTGTAAGTTTACAAGAAAATGTATGAATGTTTTTTTTAAAGAAAGGTGTATTAAAAAATGGAGAATAAATTACTAATAACTTTAACCTAATGTGGAAATGAACGATGTAAAAATAAGCAGAAAGTATTAGCAATAGCCGTTAATTAATTTATGTATTACTAGTGGGGTGGGTATCCCGTCGTAGCCCGGTACGCTCTGATCCCCATTTGGCATCAATTGTGATGGATGGCTCTCGTATTTACGTCGACTTTTACATAATTCTTGCTGATTTGGCTTTTTCGTATAATTGTGAGGCCCCGTGTTTTGACAAGCTTCTGGGTTTGACCTTTACTCCTGATCTGAAATGGAACACGTACATCAAGTCTGTTGCCAAGGTCGCTGGAAAGATGGTAGGATCCTTCTACCGCTCCAGAAGATATCTCACTAGTGATGCAATTCTCTATCTATATAAAAGCCAAGTACGTCCAAGGATGGAATACTGTTGCCATATCTGGACAGGAGCTGCTAAAAACAGCATATCCTGCCTTGACAGAGTACAAAATAGATTTCGTGGCTAAGTGGGGGATGCCCTTTTCTCTACCCTGCAACCTCTCTCCCACAGAAGAGACGTTGCGAGCCTGTCCTTGTTTTATCGTTATTTCCATGGCAGATGCTCATCTGAACTCCAATCTCTGGTCCCCCCTCGCCAATCTTTCACGAAAAACACCCGTCTAGCTGAATCCACTGTGAAAAATTTCCCCCACTCTATATCTGTGCCTAAATCAAAACGCAGATTCCATGAACAAAGCTTCTTTCTTAGAACTGCACGCCTGTGGAACTCTGTTCCGTCTTCCTGCTTCCCTTCGGACTACAACTTGGTTGTCTTCAAGTCCAATGTTAACAAATTCCTAATGAACCGCCCCCTTAAGTAAACATATCAACAAATCTCCTCACTAACGTAATGTACTTGCAATAACCCTTATCCCTGAGTGGCTTCCGGGTCTTGATAAGTGGTGATCACTGTGTAAAAAAAAAAATAAAATAAATTGTGACAAAGTGGGGCATAAAAAAGAAAAAAAATATGTGACAATGGGTGCAGGGGGGCGGCATTACCCTGTTGTAAAAAAAAAATTGTGACAACAAGGATGGGTGTTGAGTTGCCCGGTATTAAAGAAGAAAAGATGGCATGAGGGGGCGGGGAGTCAAAATAAAGATGGACACATGAATTATCATCCCCCCCAAAAAAACAAATTTTGTAAGTAAAAAAAAAAAGAAAAGAAAAAAATGACGAATGGCGGACGAAAATAAACTTAGACAGCAAAAGCAAATTCAATCCACATACAATATAAAGCTTCTTTCTTAGAACTGCACGCCTGTGGAACTCTGTTCCGTCTGCCTGCTTCCCACCGGACTACAACTTGGATGTCTTCAAGTCCAACGTAAACAAATTCCTAATGAACCGCCCCCTTAAGTAAACACTTCATCAAATCTCCACACTAACGTAATGTACTTGCAATAACCCTTATCCTTGAGTGGCTTCCGGGCCTTGATAAGTGGTGATCACTGTGTAAAAAAAAATACAAATCGTTAAATATAGCATGTTTAATTTATGTATTTCTAGTGGGGTGAGTATCCCGGCGTTGCCCGGTCGTAAGAAATAAATTCTGACAAAGTGGGTTATGACAAAGAAAAAAAAATGTGACAATCGGGGCGCGGGGGCATTAACCGGTTATAAAGAAAATTTTGGCAACGATGACGGGTGCTGTGTTGCCCGGTATTAGAAAAAAAGAAGACAGGAGGGGGCGGGGAGTCAAAATAAAGACGGACACGTGTGTTATCAGCCAAAAACAAAATTTTGTAAGTAGGAATAAAAAAAGAAAAAAATGTGACAATTTGTTTTCAAACAAAAAGAAATTTGCTTCAAAACAATGCTGACATTTCTTTACGCCAACCATTAATTAATGATGAAAAAAAATTTTTTAACATATATTTATATAATGATTTGTCATGAAAAAGATGACACCATACTCTATAACAGGCATGACAGGAAAACAAATAAACACATATCTAAAGAAAGGGCAGAAACACTAGAGGATGACCTCCAATCTGTAGTGGAATGGGGACATAAATGGATGGTCACATTCAATGCTGCAAAGACTAAACTGGTTTCCTTCAATAATTACAAGAAACCTTCTCTGCTACCAATAGGAATGGCCAAGAACACATGACCTGAAAATAATTCTTTTAAACACCTTGGCCTAACGATCACAGAGAACATGAACTGGAACTGATACATTGAGGGCATTGCCAAGGCTGCTGCAAATAAGGTGAACTCTCTCTACCGTGCTAGAAAACTACTTACGGCTGAAAGTATTCTGTACCTCTATAAGGCCATCATTCGCCCATGTATGGAGTATTGTTGTCATATTTGGGCTGGTGTATCTGCTACTAGTCTCTCACTCCTGAACAGAGAGTCGACAACTTGGTAGGTCCTGAACTGTCATTATTAAAACCTCAAAATTTATATTAGTGTTAAAAGGCACGAAGGGAAAACAAATGAACACATATCTAAAGAAATGGCAGAAACACTAGAGGATGACCTCCAATCTGTAGTGGAATGGGGACATAAATGGATGGTCACATTCAATGCTGCCAAGACTAAACTGGTTTCCTTCAATAATTACAAGAAACCTTCTCTGCCACCAATAGGAATGGCCAAGAACACATGACCTGAAAATAATTCTTTTAAACACCTTGGCCTAACGATCACAGAGAACATGAACTGGAACTGATACATTGAGGGCATTGCCAAGGCTGCTGCAAATAAGGTGAACTCTCTCTACCGTGCTAGAAAACTACTTACGGCTGAAAGTATTCTGTACCTCTATAAGGCCATCATTCGCCCATGTATGGAGTATTGTTGTCATATTTGGGCTGGTGTATCTGCTACTAGTCTCTCACTCCTGAACAGAGAGTCGACAACTTGGTAGGTCCTGAACTGTCATTATTAAAACCTCAAAATTTATATTAGTGTTAAAAGGCACGAAGGGAAAACAAATGAACACATATCTAAAGAAATGGCAGAAACACTAGAGGATGACCTCCAATCTGTAGTGGAATGGGGACATAAATGGATGGTCACATTCAATGCTGCCAAGACTAAACTGGTTTCCTTCAATAATTACAAGAAACCTTCTCTGCCACCAATAGCAATGGCCAGTGACTCCCTGTCTGAGAGTACATCTTTCAAACTGCTTGGCTTAACGTTCACAGGAAACATTAGTTGAAACAATTATATTGAAAACATTGCCAGGGCCGCTGCGAAAAAGGTAGGCTCTCTCTACCGGGCTAGAAAACTACTGACACCTGAAAGTATGTCTACCTAAAACATTCGACAGAGGCGACAGATTTTTACAAGGTCAGTATCGTTTTTAAGTTCGACCTTTCAGACAACAAATATCGAAAAATTGGCTAAAAACATTAATATCTTCATCTTCAATTGGGCACTTTTCTACAGTGGGGGGGGGCGCTTTTTTCGCCGATATTTTCGAAAGTCATCCTCTCATTTTGATTGTCTAGCCTTAATTTAAACCTACGTCACTTCTGGTTAGGCGGTGGTCGTAACAGCAAAGACGTCACGTTTTCTTCCCCGTTCTTTTCCTTCTTTGCAGTACGGGTTCGAGTCTGCCTTCATACTACCACTTTTTTTTTTTTTTTGCTCAACATACACATCCAAACACCCAGGCAACGCCGGGCGCCCATGCTAGTAGATATATAACAGTGAAAGTGATCGCACACCTCCAAACACCCGGGCAACGCCGGGCTGAAATGCTAGTATATATATATATATATATATATATATATATATATATATATATATATATATATCCTATATATCTATAAAAAAGAACGTGTCTGTGTCTGTTTGTCTGTGTCTGTGTGTGTGCGTAGATTTCCCTACACAATAACTCTGTCAAATTTTAGTCTACAGACTCGAAATTTGATATACAGGGTACTGAGATTTGGGAAAATTCATGTGATCCGTTGTCGGCCAGAGATTTGGCTGTTAAGGGGTCAAAGTTAAATGATTTGACCTTTGAGAACCCTACCAAACTCCTCCGACAATTTTGGGTCTAAACACTTGAAATTGTAGATATTAGTGCCTTCGACATGGATCTAACTTAATAAATTGATTTGAGCCCAAAACAATAAATGTTAAGGGGGTCATAATAGGGGTAACATTAAAAAAAATTGACCGTTTTTTTTGGGGGGGGTTGCTCAGCATAAACCGCCAAACACCCGGGCAACGCCGAGCTGAAATGCTAGTCTATCTATATATCTATAAAAAGGAACGTGTCTGTGTGTCTGTCTGTTTGCGTGTCTGCGTACATTTCCCTACACAATAACTCTGTCAAATTTTAGTCTACAGACTCGAAATTTGATATACAGGGTACTGAGATGTGGGAAAATATATGTGATTGGTGTTCGGCCAGAAATTTGGCTGCTAAGGGGTCAAAGTTAAACGATTTGACCTTTAAGAACTCTACCAAATTCCTCCGACAATTTTGGGTCTAAACACTTGAAATTTTAGATATAGGTTCCTTGGACATGGATATAACTTAATAACTTCATTTGAGCCCAAAACAATAAATTTTAAGGGTCATAATAGGGGTTAAAGTTTAAAAAAAGTGACTGCTTTTTTTTGCTTAACATACACTTCCAAACACCCTGGCAACGCCGGGCACCCATGCTAGTATATATATATATATATATATATATATATATATATATATATATATATATTATGAATTGAACTGGCCATGGAAGATTTCCAATGTTTCTCCAACTGCATACATAGTTATCTACGTTTTTTTTTTTTTTAATCTCTTTTCTATATTTTTCGACGCAATATTTTTTAATCCCACAAATTGGATTTTCCTCCCTCTCCACTTCTTCATCCCCTGATATATTCTTTTTTTAAAGAGATTCCAGAGGCTATCTTAATGAAATCTTCTTGGATTTATTAATCGCCACTGACCATTATACTCCCACCTCCAAACTTCACTGTAGGGATGGTATTCTTTGGGTCAAACGCTGAGATCTTCTGTCTCCACGTATGACTTACATTATTTCGTCCAAATAACTCAATTTTCGTTTCGTTTGACTATAATATTTCATATCCAAAACTTAAAGATTTTTTGCAAATGTTCGTTGGCAAATTTCGAACAATTCTTGACACGAATCGGCTTTAACAAGGGAGTTTTTCTAGGTTTCCGCGATTGGAATCCTATTTTCGAAACAACACTCTCACGTGTCTCAGATGCTTCTAATGTTTTCTGGAGTTCAGAACGAATTATTCGTGGATCCTTCTTCAGTTAACGGACCAAAAGCCATGCGGTTAAAAATTTTGGAAGGACGTCCTGAACGTTGCAGATTTGAAGTTCATTGGTACAACTTCCATCTATGATTCGTGTCATCGACGGTCGAAATTTTGATATTTAACATGGTGTAATTTTTTTTCCATACCCTGAACGATCTATGTGTAGCTGAACAATTGATTTTCTTGTCTTCCCCGGCAATTCGCCGGCTTTAGACATTGTATAAACACTGCGACTAAATTGACCAAAATAAATAGTACACCTCTAAGAGTTATCTGGATTTCCGTAACTAATACGTAAATTTTATACAAGATATGTATTTTTTATATAAAACACATTAGAATGGCACTTTGTTATTGTTTTTGTTTTCGTGGAATAAAAATAAATCAACTTTTTGCTTTGTATCAGATACTTATTGCACTCACTGTAGCGTATATTAAAATATCCTCCCAAGCATTACCTTCTTCTTCAAGGGTAAGTAGTATAGTATATGCAACCATCTTCCCATTTCGAACATTTGAAACTAAAATTATTGGATATGTATGAGCATTGATTTTCATTTCTTCTATAAAATTTTATTTTCTTTCCAAAAACCTTCTTTTATCGCTCGTTTTCAAAATGTTTGTACGTACTATTTACTAATATTTTTTCCTCTGAGGAGAAGATGTTTGAAACTCCATAGAATAAGGAACCTTTAACATTTACTTCGTATTGCTTGTTTTGAATAAAATATTGTAAATTCAATTCTACAATATTTTATTCAAAACTATATATATAGCTACACAACTTCCGGCCCTTCATCCAGCATGCTTTGAATCGACCTGTTACGCACACCATTTGAAAAGGGAAAATTTCTCCGAAATTAATAATGGAATACGTCGCATGAATTACAAGTAAGATATTTTACCATACAACTGAATAAATATATATATAAAAAATAAATTAAAAAAAATATATATATATATATATGCACTTATTGATTTGTAAATCGCCACTTGTTCTCGTCTCCTCTTACCAACAGCGACTATAATTCATTCCTCGCATTGTGATAGCCTTCTAAATCTCTTTTACATACCTATATATATACATATGTATATATATGTGTATATGTATCTATATATCTATAAAAGTGAACGTATCTGTGTGTGTATCTGTGTGTCTGTGTGTGTGTGTGTCTGTGTACATTTCCCTAAAACTAAAATTTGATATACAGGGTACTGACATTTGTGAAAAATCTTTGCAATCCGTTTTCGGACAGAAACTTTGGTGTTAAGGGGTCAAAGTTCAACGATTTGACCTTTGAGAACTCTACCAAACTCCTCCGACAATTTTGGGTCTAAACAGATATAGTTTCCTTGGACAGTTGATTTGAGCCCAAAACAATAAATGTTAAGGCGGTCATAGTTAAAAAAAAAGCTTGTCAAAACTTGAGGCCTCCTGAAGACGAGGGCCATTCATTTCAATTCATGCCAGATGTGGATCAGAATGTCGATGATGTAAAGAGAGAAGCTTGGTTTTAGATGCATTAAAAGTAACCAGCCACTCCTTTCCCCATTGTACTACGTGCTCAAGATCAGAGGAGAGAGAATCGGAGAGAACTTGGTCGTTTACTGTCTTAGTTGTGCTACCATAAATGGTAGTGTCATCAGCATAAATGTCTACAAATGATGTAAGGATGTGATTTAGAAGATCACTTATGTAGATCAGGAAAAGAGTTGGATCCAGGATGGACCCCCGAGGGACTCCAGCATTAATACTGTGAGCTTCTGATTTTTGCCCATCAACTACTACTCTTATGAACCTATCAGAAAGAAATGATTTAATAATTGAGAAGACATTTCCAGCTATACCGTAGCTGGAGATCTTGTGAAGTAAACCTTTATGCCATACCTTTCAAAGGCATTTGATATGTCAAGAGCAATTGCCCTAGAAAGGTTGCCTCCGTCGAGAGATTTGCTAATCCTATGAGATATAACTGTAAGCACATCTGCTGTAGATCTAGCAGAACGGAAACCATATTGAGTGACACTGAGAAGGTTATTTTTGTTGAGATGGTTGATTACTTCTGTATTTAACACAGATTCCAGCAACTTACTCATGACGCACAGGAGACTTATTGGCCTGTACTGAGAGGGGGGGGGGGTGAGCGATCACCTGAATTCTTAAATACAGGGCATACTGATGAAATTTTCCAGGGAGATGGGAAACTCTTCTCCTTAAGACAACGTTTAAACAGTTTTGTAAGTATGGGCGCTAGTTCAGGTTGAAGTTTTTTGAGTACTATAATTGGAATACCGTCAGGGCCAGTTGCTTTACTGGAATCAAGGTTTTTGATTAGCTTGGCAACATCACGTACGGATATATGTATATCACATAGCGTGTTTTCTAATACAGGAGGAAATTCCTAAATTAGGTCCAGGCATCTTTGTGCTGCCTTACATGCTCTTGTATTTTGTTTTATTTGTATATGTATGCATATGTGTATGTGTATTTGTATATTCTATATGTATGTATATGTATATATATATTTATGTGTTTATGCTTATATATGTGTATATGTATGCATATGTATATATGTGTATGTGCATTTTTATATTCTATATGTACGTATATGTATATATATATATTTTTATGTGTATGTGCTTATGTGTATATATGGTGTGTGTGTACATGTGCGCATATGGGTATGTGTGAATGCATGTATGTATGCGTATGGGTGCACGTATGCATGCCTGGACCTGTACATGTCATTGTATGCATATGCATGTGTATGGATATATATGCGTGTATGTGTGTGCATGCGTGCATATCTGGTTATGCATATTATTATTTATATATGCATTATACGTAGGGGGTGCATATATTCTATATTTATTATCTCAAAAAATAAATTCCTAAATTAGATATATTGATATATATTTTTCATCTCCACAATTATTAAAGTTACACACACACACACATATATATATATATAGATAGATAGATAGATAGATAGATAGATACACTATGTATCTATATATACAAATTAATTCTTATTATACAAAAGGTCTATTTCTTTTACTTTTAGAAAAATAAACATACAGATACAAAAATTATCATATATATACATATATATATATATGTGTGTTTGTGTGTGTGTGTGTGTGTGTGTGTGTGTGTGGGTGTGTGTGTGTGTCAGGTCATGTCATATGCTACTGGTACCATGTAACCCAGCACTACCTGCCTCATGGTCGGTCACCGGCAACTAAAATAGTTCCCCCACCAGACTTGTTTGGTGAGGAGGGCAGATAGTCTCCCTGAAGGATTAAAAGCAAGATCTTCCAAAGGGCGAATGAAACCCTTTTTCGGGGTCAACAGCCAACTTTCACCGTATGTGTTTGTATGTATGTATATGTGTGTTGGAGTGGAGAGGGCTCCTGTAACCCGTGGTGAAGGCAACCTTTCTAGGAGACGCAAATCTCTGATTTAAAAAACATAAAGCGGGAGACCAGTACCCGCATTTAGCTGGTCTGCAGTTTAACTTGTTGCTGGCTATCTTGCTCTTGTTAGTTGTTGGATCTCAACATTTTGAACCGAGAGAGAGAGAAAGATTTAGCTGTCGTACAAAGCTAAGCCTCTGTAACATCATCCGTGCATAGATACTCCCTCAAGCATTTGTCTATTAAAATGGTCCTATGGCGATGGACGTTTTTGGGCTCATGGACTTTTAAGTGTCTGAGGGAGTTGCATTCGTCTGACAAGACGTTGCAATCATATATATATATATATATATATATATATATATAAACTAACATAATAAAAAAAATCACATTTAACTACACTTAGATTTAAAATAGGTCAGATCACTAGATATCTACACTTCCCGCTGAAAAAGCACACACAAAAGAAGGGGTAAACCCAAGGTCAACTGGGCCTTTGTCCTCTAATTGCCTGTCCATTGACTGATTAGAAAGGGCGTAGTGGAAACTAGGAATCTGATTGGCTAACTAAAAACTCAATACAATGTTCGTATATAAAAACGCGAGACAACTACATCTCTTCGCATAAGCCTGATGAATCCTAGCGTGGATGAAACGTGGAATATTCTGTGTAGCTTAATTGCCATATATATTTTATAACTTACTACCTAGCTCTACCTATGTGTTGAGCACTGTTGAAGTAAATACTTAAAGTTTACGCATAAAATTATTCTTTCATATATTAATTTATCTGATTAAATGAAGTAGTCATAAACACAAACACACACACACATATCTATATAAATACATTCGTATTCCTGCTTGTTTGTTTGTTCACAATTTTATATATATATACAAAATTATTATTTTATATGTTCCTGGTGTTTGGAGGTAAATCAAAACTTCAGGGGGGGGATAATTTAAAAAAAAAAGTTTTGGTAGGTGAGTATGAGGATCGAACGCGAACCCTTGAGGCAAAGTTGGAAATTAAAGTGTGAAAAAAAAAATGCGATGTTAACCATTGGGCCACCGCGACCTACAAACGGAAAATTACTTAGAATTTGCTGGTGCACGTTCTAATGTCTTAATGAGGTCAACTTTATTTTTATTTTCCCATTTGTCCAATTTGAATAGCAATTGTCTGATATAAGGAAAATATTTCCACATTGATCAAAGCTGATTGCTTTCGGATATTTCCGCCAGAATTAGTGTCGCTTTTATTATAGGAAAAAGAATAATCCACATGCGGCGAGCAAAAACTGTTGAATATTTATCTTCCCGAAGTGGAGCAAATTAAATAGACAGGCGAGATCCGTTGTTAATTCGGAGATATTATGATTTATATGTGATATAAAAAGTTTTAAGAAGTTTTGAGCCGACCGAGCGCTTCTCTGAAAGAAGCCTTTCTTGGACATACACAAAAAGCGAACATACATACACACATTTTCGCTTTTATATACATAGACTAGCGGGGGTACTCGGCGTTGCCCGGGTGTTTGTAGGTGTGTTATACTGTATGTAAATAAATTGTATTGGATGAAGTTTGAATTATGAATGTTTATTCCTTGAATCTCTTGGTGTTTAACCGATTCACTCAGACTCTGGAATTCTCTTCCGGGTTCTTGCTTTCATAACTGTACTGACAGGGGCTATAAGGGCTTGTAGTTGTAGTTGCATACAATAACATTTTTATATTTGAAATTTCATTTCCAAATCACAAATTTTTATTTCTAAATTATAATATATATATATATATATATATGTGTGTGTGTGTGTGTGTGTGTGTGTGTGTGTGTGTGTGTGTGTGTGTGTGTGTGTGTGTAAAAGATATTTAGAAGGCTGTCACAATGCGAGGAATGAATTATAGTCGCTGTTGGTAAGAGGAGACGAGAACAAGTGGCGATTTACAAATCAATAAGTACATATATATATATATATATATTTTTATATATATATTTTTTTATTCAGTTGTATGATAAAATGTCTTACTTGTAAGCCTGTGAAACGTATTCCATTATTAATTTCGGAAAAATTTTCCCTTTTCAAATGGTGTGCGTAACAGGTCGATTTAAAGCATGCTGGATGAAGGACCGGAAGTTGTGTCTTTATATATATATATATATATATATATATATATATATATATATATATATATATATATATATATGTTATGAGAAAAATAGCAAAAACCGAATGAAATTATTAAAAAATCAACGTTTCGTCCTTATTTCAGAGGACATCTTCAGGAAAATTGAAAAAAAAAATAAAAATGTAAGAAAAGAAAAGGTCATAGATCGTGCGAAAAAGACAGTTTTTGAATCCTACCCATGTCGGGAAGGACAAACATATGTGTGCGTATGGGAAGGTTGGGTTGTTCGATGTCTATATATACACTTTTTAAAATGCGTTAAAATAAATATGTACATTTTTTTTCTTCTGTAAACTTATTCATTTTTTTGAAATATTTAAGGAAAAACGGTTAGCCAGGATCTGTTTTGATATTTTGTTCTTTGATTATTATTTTCCCTATGCTAGGGGTTAAATGGTAGAAGCCTTTTCTTTGCGTAATAGTATTAGTATTCAATATTAGTGCTGATTCTAAAAGTCTTCTTTTAGCTCTATCTATCACGTATTTAATAATTTTCGCTTGATCTAAATTAAATGAGTGATCGTGTTCTGCACAATGGCAAAAGAGTGCATTTAGGGCGTTACCATTCCTTATATCTGTCTTTTTCGCACGATCTATGACTTTTTCTTTTCTTACATTTTTATTTTTTATTTCAATTATCCTGAAAATGTCCTCTGAAATAAGGACGAAACGTTGATTTTTTAATAATTTCATTCGTTTTTTTGCTATTTTTCTCATAACATAACGTCAACCACCGCTGGTATTTTTTCATTCCTTATCTCTCTCTCTCTCTCTCTCTCTCTCTCTCTCTCTCTATATATATATATATATATATATATATATATATATATATATATATATATATATATATATACGTTTTATTTTTTATTACTGTATTTTTCTGTTAAGTTACATTATTGTTTCAGCTACACGACCGTTTTTTTTTTGCGTCATGTAGCTTCCTCAGACTTTTACAGAAATATTCGTAAAAGTCTGAGGAAGCTACATGACGGCCAAAGAACGGCCGTGTAGCCGAAACAATAATGTAACTTAACAGA
>NC_136527.1:127329008-127351508 GCF_053919585.1 Euprymna scolopes | reverse complement strand
TTTATCTAATAAAAACGCGAAAACTTTAAACTTATATCATTTAGCATAAAGGGCTTAATTAATGGTAGACGTATGTTTGAATTGCGTTGATTTTACTCGTGGACGTATGTAAGAGGATAAATATGCTAGCCGAATACATTCACTGCCTTTTTTGACACGTTCATTTCTGACGCTTGGATTGTATCTTCTGTTTGTATTTGTAATAATATGTTTCATTACTGAATTGTATAATTGTTCATAAATTGGTTGACACGCAGATTTTTTCTTTTTCTTTTTCTTTTTCTATATACTGTCAAATTCTTACTTTCTCTCTTTCTCTATTTAACTAGATCTCATTATTCTTTCCTTTTCCTTCTAGTTCTTATTCTCTTTATTATAACCATTTATTTCTTTTTTCTTTTCTTCTCCATATCATATATATATATATATATATATATATATATATATATATATATATATATATATGTATATATATATATATGTGTGTGTGTGTGTATGTGTATATATATGTATATATATATATATATTTTCTCTCTTCTTTTTCTCTCTATTTTGTTTTCTCTATATTTTCTTTCTCTATTTCTGTCTCTATTCCTTTTTTCTCTTCTCAATCACTCTCTCCCCATTGTAATCTTTTAACTTTATTTAAATTGCCTCTCCCTTTTTACTTTTTTATTTAATTAAAGTCCTGTGTTTTAAGTTTTTTAACTCCAACTTCTAAAGAGTTCCTACCTAAATTAAAAATCCATTATTCATTGAACTTTTGAATAGTCAAGTCGCTGCCTGATGATATCTGTTGTTTGATTGAAACAAGTGGCTATTTGTAGCAGCGGGATGTGAGCATGTTTATATAACAATAAACAAGTATATATATATATATATATATATATATATATATATATATATATATATATATATATATATATATATATACAGGGTGTCCGTAAAGTTACTATACAGTCTTATTGTTTTATTGTATTATATTTGTATTAATAGTTAATAATTTATTTTTTTTACAGGTTTATTTAATCAAGCATGCCAGGCAAGCTAACTTTGGAAGAGCGCAAATTTATTTTGAAGCGATATTGGAAAACAGAAAACGCACAGGATGTAATTCGTGATTGTAAGACTGTATAGTAACTTTACGGACACCCTGTATATATATATATATATATATATATATATATATATATATATATATATATATATATATATATATATATATATATAATAATATAACTACTTCATTTATTCGCATAAATTTAATATACGAAAGTATAGATTTATGCGTAAACTTTAAGTATTTACTTCAAAAGTGCTCAATACGTAGGTAGATCTAGTTAGTAATTTATAAAATACATATGGCGATTAAGCTACACTGAATATTCTGCGTTTCATCCAACTATAGGATTCGTCAGGTTGACGAATCCTATAGTTGGATGAAACGCAGAATATTCAGTGTAGCTTAATCGCCATATGTATTTTATAAATGACTATATATATATATATATATATATATATATATATATATATATATATATATATATATATATATATATATACAGGGTGTCCGAAAAGTTACTATACAGTCTTATAGTTTTATTGCATTATATTTGTATTAATAGTTAATATTTATTTTTTTTTTACAGGTTTATTTAATCAAGCATGCCAGGCAAGCTAACTTTGGAAGAGCGCAAATTTATTTTGAAGCGATATTGGAAAACAGAAAACGCACAGGATGTAATTCGTGATTGTAAGACTGTATAGTAACTTTACGGACACCCTGTATATATATATATATATATATATATATATATATATATATATATATATATATATATAACTACTTCATTTATTCGCATAAATTTAATATACGAAAGTATAGATTTATGCGTAAACTTTAAGTATTTACTTCAAAAGTGCTCAATACGTAGGTAGATCTAGTTAGTAATTTATAAAATACATATGGCGATTAAGCTACACTGAATATTCTGCGTTTCATCCAACTATAGGATTCGTCAGGCTGACGAATCCTATAGTTGGATGAAACGCAGAATATTCAGTGTAGCTTAATCGCCATATGTATTTTATAAATGACTATATATATATATATATATATATATATATATATATATATATATACAGGGTGTCCGAAAAGTTACTATACAGTCTTATAGTTTTATTGCATTATATTTGTATTAATAGTTAATATTTATTTTTTTTTTACAGGTTTATTTAATCAAGCATGCCAGGCAAACTAACTTTGGAAGAGCGCAAATTTATTTTGAAGCGATATTGGAAAACAGAAAACGCACAGGATGTAATTCGTGATTGTAAGACTGTATAGTAACTTTACGGACACCCTGTATATATATATATATATATATATATATATATATATATATATATATATATATATATATATATATATATATATATATACAGGGTGTCCGTATATATATATATATATATATATATATATATATATGTATATATATAATTATATATATATATATAATTATATATAATTATATATAATTATATATATATATATATATATATATATATATATATATATATATATATATATATATATATATATCGATGGATAGATGGATGTGTGTATACATTGTGTGTGTGCTTTTTGTATGACGTTGGAGCTTGTGTTGTCATCGACGACATAGGTTCAAAAAAATTCATTTAAAAAACCTCAAAAGGGAAATGTTAATAATACTAAAAAAAAAAACTTTCGCGGTAATAATAAAAACGTTCAACAATCAAAAGTAAAAAAAAAAAAATGGCGAAAAAAAAAAAAAAATGTATGCTTCGCGTAAAGGAGAGAGAAACGAGATCTCGTTCTCCTTGGAAGCGAGAACGAGAACTTGTGTTATTTTTTTCTTCTTTTATAGATATATCTTGCTATTATAAAGGATTTTTTTTAAAACTCGTATTGTATTCGTTATTCTATCTTTTTGACGGACACTTAAAAGGTCTTCACATATTTATCACGTTGTTATTGTTGTTGTTATTATTATTATTATTATTATTATTATTATTATTATTATTATTATTATTATTCCTCGTTATTAAAATAATTGGACGAAAAAGATGGAAAAGAAATGAAACAAAAAATCGTTTGAAGTGAATTTTACCTAGGCGAACGTAATATCCATACATTTTTTTTTTATTGCTTGTCAAGATGGAGTTGAGAGATCGATTTAAAACAAAAATGGCACTTCTGCATGACAGTGACAGGAAGCGAATCTATTTATTAAAGTTTACAAGAACGGTTGTCGATAAAGAGCGTGTGTCAGCCGAAAAGGGGTCGATAATTCGTTGTTTTCTAAAAGTTTGTGCAAAGACAATCCCTTGGAAGAGAGTTGTGTGACAAATTTAATGCTAGCAAAACTAAGCTGCTCTCCTGTAACAATTCGAACGTTATATCGATACATTTTTTATTGCTTGTCAAGATAGAGTGGAGAGATCGATTTAAAACAAAAAAGGCACTTCTGCATGACAGTGACGTGAAGCAAATGTGTTTTTTAAAATTTCAAGAACGGTGGTCGATAGAGGGCGTGTGTCAGCCGAAAACGTGCCGATAATTCGTAGCTTTCTACAAGTTTTTGCAAAGACAATCCCTTGGAAGGGAGTTGTGTGACAAATTTAATGTTAGTAAAACTAAGCTGCCCTTTTTTAATAATTACAAAATGCCTCTCCAACCCCCTATATCCATGACAAATGATACAACGCTCGATAGCATGAATAAGGGGAGAACAGATGTATATAAATCTAAGACATTGTTAGAAAATGACCTCCAGGCGATAGTGGAATGGGGCCGCAAATGGATGGTAACATTTAATGCTAATAAAACTAAGCTGCTCCCCTTTAACAATTACAAGACGCCTCTCAAACCACCGATATCCTCGACTTTGTGTTAAATTTCATAAAAATCGGTCCAGCCGTTTTCGAGTCCGTAGGGAATGAACTCAACTACACAGATGTATACGCATATAACGTGTCTTCTATATATTTGTAGATAGATAGATAGATAGATAGATAGATAGATAGATAGATAGATAGATGGATGGACAGATAGATAGATAGATAGATAGATACATACATACATACATACATACATACATAGACAGATAGATAGATAGATAGACAGATAGATAGATAGATAGATAGATAGATAGATAAAAAATAGATAGATAGATCAATAGAGATAGGTATATTTGATTATGATAATCTCCAACCCAAAATTATTTGCTACTAATTGACTATTACTCATAAATTCAAACTTATTTACTATTAATTCACTATTAATCTCAAACCCAAAACATATTTGCTACTCACTTACTATCGTTTTCAACTCCAAACTTATTTACTATTAATCTCAAACCCAAACTTATTTGCTACTCATTTACTATCGTTTTCAACTCCAAACTTATTTACTATTAATCTCAAACCCAAACTTATTTGCTACTCATTTACTATCGTTTTCAACTCCAAACTTATTTACTATTAATCTCAAACCCAAACTTATTTGCTACTCATTTACTATCGTTTTCAACTCCAAACTTATTTACTATTAATCTCAAACCCAAAACATATTTGCTACTCACTTACTATCGTTTTCAACTCCAAACTTATTTACTATTAATCTCAAACCCAAACTTATTTGCTACTCACTTACTATCGTTTTCAACTCCAAACTTATTTACTATTAATCTCAAACCCAAACTTATTTGCTACTCATTTACTATCGTTTTCAACTCCAAACTTATTTACTATTAATCTCAAACCCAAAACATATTTGCTACTCACTTACTATCGTTTTCAACTCCAAACTTATTTACTATTAATCTCAAACCCAAACTTATTTGCTACTCATTTACTATCGTTTTCAACTCCAAACTTATTTACTATTAATCTCAAACCCAAACTTATTTGCTACTCATTTACTATCGTTTTCAACTCCAAACTTATTTACTATTAATCTCAAACCCAAAATTATTTGCTACTAATTGACTATTACTCAGAAATCAAAACTTAGTTACTATAAATAAACTATTAATATCCTGTCATGTTAAAGTAGTTGGAGGAGATTGAAGAGTGTAAGTTTGTTTCTCTTAATGTCAAGATATCCGGGAGTGCCTCAGGGGTCGATCATTGGACCATTAATATTCCTGATAATTATAAACGTCCTCCCTGATAATATTGTGTCCGAGATGGGTATATTTGCTGATGATTCAACGCTCTATAACATGCATAAGGGAAGAACATAGGTACATAAATCTAAGACGATGGCAGAATCGTTAAAAAATGACCTTCAGGCGATAGATTTCAAGATATCCGGGAGTACAAAAAAAAAAAACAAAAAAAAAAAAAAGAAAGACATAATGAAGTTGAGGCTTTGCCTCGAAATATATTTATGAATTTCAACATAAATTTCAAACAAAATAAATGTCTGTTTATTTTGTAATAATGCGTTGTTTTTCGTTTCAAACGTATATAATTATAATACGGATTTTATTTTTAATTATTACAAAATAAACAGACATTTATTTTGTTTGAAATAAAATAAATACGCATTGTTTTCGTTTCAAACGTATATAATACGGATTTATTTTATTCGAACTCAACCGGCGCTTCTAAGGAACAAAAAATCTTAACGTGAATCCCGCGTGACCTAACGCACCATTCTGAGATTTATAAAACTACAAACGGACTTCTACTTTCTGATTCTCTGCCACAACAACAACATGGCAAAAAAAAAAAGATAGAAAGACATATTGAAGACGAAGCTTTGCCTCGAAATATATTTGATAATTTTCAAACAAAATAGATGTCTGTTTATTTTGTAAAGATATCCGGGAGTGCCTCAGGGGTCGATCCTTGGACCATTATTATTCCTGATATTTATAAACTGATAATATTGTGTCCGAGATGGGTATATTTGCTGATGATACAATGCTCTATAATATGCATAAGAGAAGAACAGATGTACATAAATCTAAGACAATGGCAAAATCGTTAGAAAATGACCTTCAGACTATATGGAATGGGGTCGACAAATGGATGGTAACATTTAATGCTAGTAAAACTAAGCTGCTCTCCTTTAATAATTACAAGACGCCTCTCCAACCGCTTATATCCATGACAAATAGCACCCTAACTGAGAATTCTACCTTCAAACTCCTCGGTCTAACATTTGTGGCTAATATGAACTGGAACCAAATACATAGAGGACATTGCAAAGGCTGCTGCAAAGAAGGTGGGCTCCCTCTATCGAGCTAGAATATTACTCACGCCTGAGAGTTTCCTTTACATTTACAAGGCCACCATTCATCCATGCATGGAGTATTGTTGCCACATCTGGTCTGGTGCATCGACCACTGGTCTCTCCCTCTTAGATAAAGTCCAGAAAAGAGTTGTCAATCTAATCGGTCCCACTTTGTCAACTAAGCTCCAACCCCTGTCTCATCGCCGCAATGTTTCATCACTGTGCCTGTTTTACAAATATTTTAATGGAATGTGTTCTGATGAACTTGTTTCACTGGTACCCCCTCGACGTACATATCCCCGACAAACCCGTCTAGTAACAAGATCTCACCCCTTCACTGTTGATGTCACTAAATGCCAGAAAATTTCTATTCTAATAATTTCTTCCCTTGAACAGCCAGACTTTGGAATTCCCTTACTGCTGCCTGCCTCTCTAGCTGTACTGATATGCAGAAGTTTAAATGTTACATAAACAAATATCTTGTTAATCTTTCCTAGACGTGGCCCCTTACGTCCAAGTAGCGATATGCTTTGTCAGGGTTGAACATGAATAAATCAATATATATATATATATATATATATATATATATATATATATATATACATATATATTACATAGAGTTCACCACTTATCAAGGCTCAAAAGCCACTCGGGGATAAGGGTTATTGCGTGTACAGTAATCAATGGGATAATATTGTAGTAATCGTTAGTATTGGAGGTTTGATAAAGTATCTTACTTAAGGGGGCGGTTTGTCAGGAATTTGTTTATGTTGGACTTGAAGAAGTCCAATTTGTAGTCAGGTAGGAAACAGGCAAACGGAAGAGAGTTCCACAGTCGTGCACTTCTAATAAAGAAGCTCTGCTCATTGCTAGTGGAATATCTTGTTAATCTTTCCTGGGCGTGGCCCCATATAGTAGCCTCTTATGTCCAAGTGGTGATATGCTTTGTAAGGAGTGACCATGAGTGAAAATAAAAAAATAAATAAAAATAAGGGAACACTATCCCTTGTAACTGTGAAAAAACACTATATTCCAAAACGGTTTCAATGAAAATCACTCATTAAAAAAATAAATAAATAAATAAAAATAAGGGAACACTATCCCTTGTAACTGCGAAAAAACACTATATTCCAAAACGGTTTCAATGAAAATCACTCATTTAAAAAATTAATAAATAAATAAATAAAAATAAGGGAACACTATCCCTTGTAACTGTGAAAAAACACTATATTCCAAAACGGTTTCAATGAAAATCACTCATTTAAAAAATAAATAAATAAATAAATAAAAATAAGGGAACACTATCCCTTGTAACTGTGAAAAAACACTATATTCCAAAACGGTTTCAATAAAAATCACTCATTTAAAAAATAAATAAATAAATAAATAAAAATAAGGGAACACTATCCCTTGTAACTGTGAAAAAACACTATATTCCAAAACGGTTTCAATGAAAATCACTCATTTAAAAAATAAATAAATAAATAAAACGAAAAACGAAAAAAACAGAAAAAAATTGTTGTAAATAAATAAAAACTTGGTACTCCTGCACTTAATGACCTGTACCGAAATAATAACGTTATTAAAGAGCACGTGGTACAATGGGGAAAGAGGTGGCTGGTTACATTTAATGCATCTAAAACCAAGCTTCTATCTCTACACCATCGACACTCTGATGCCCATCTGACATCAATTGAAATGAATGGCTCTCGTCTTGGGGAGGCTTCATGTTTTGACAAGCTTCTGGGCTTGACCTTTTACTCCTGACCTGAAATGGGCCACGTATATTAAATCCATTGCCAAGGTCGCTGGAGAAATGGTGGGGTCCTGCAACCGCTTCAGTATATATCTCACTTCTGATACAATTCTCTATCTATATAAAAGCTAGGTATGCCCAACGATGGAGTACTGATGCCACATTTGGGACAGGAGCTGCTAGAAACAGCTAATCTTGCCTTGACAGAGTTCAAAATAGACTTTGTAGCTTAGTAGGGGATGCCCTTTTCTCTTGCCTGCAAACTCTTTCCCACAGAAGAGACGTTGCGAGCCTATCTCTGCTTTATCGTTATTTTCATGGCAAATGTTCGACTGAGCTTCAATCTATGGTCCCATCTCGGCAAACTTTCACGAAAAACACTCGGCTAGCTGAAACCATTATATAATTTCCCCCACTTTTATCTGTGCGTTAACCTAAACCTAGATTCCATGAACAAAGATTCTTTCTTAGAAGTGCACGCCTGTGGAACTCTCTTCCAATTGCCTGTGTGGTGGTCTCCCATGCTCAGGTCAGCAACTGCCCTCTCACCTCATCAGAAACTATGGCTCGTGATGTCAATCGGGAGAGCTTCACAATGGTTCTCTGCCTCTCTGTTAAATTCTGCTGAAAAGCAAAAACAAAACTTTGCATACGCCGAGAAAGAAGACAGACACTCGGGGTTTTCTATCTACGTAAAGTTAATTTCACAAAAGTTACAGATATTTGTGCATCGTTCAGTTCACCAAAACATTTTAAGTCTCACAAATCTATTCTTCGTCCCTTGGGTGGCTGTCGATTAGGACAATTGGGGGGGGGGTCTTCGTCGATCTGGGAGTGTGTGTCTTTCTCTCAAGATTTCCGGCTCAATCTGCTCCCAACCGTCTGAGTGCTTGTTTAAATATTCAGGGAAGTGTTGGGGTCTGGCGGTTTGCCAGACCAACCGAAATTCAACACATCACGAGGGAATTCCCCAGCCATTTTATGTGTGTGTTATTCAGCAACCCGTCCGTAGTTCTGAAATCTGAGACCAAAAATGAAATCTTTTCATACGACCCTAGGGGGTCAAATGCTGTCATTCAGAAGCTATAATCTGAACGGGCGTTCTCCAGGCCAACAAGTACAAATCTTTATGTCTGTTTTTCTCAAGTACAAGTTTGATAGGTCACCCGCCGTCAATTAACGTTCAACAGACAATCTCAGCATATTTACCGGCCTCGCTAAGCGTTTAGGGGGGTCTCAACCTCCCCAATGGTAAGCAAATCGCTCCCTCAAGAGGGTGTCTTCACACCTGCTTTCCAGCTGACTACATTCAAGTCCAATGTAAACAAGTTCTTGATTAATCCTCCCCCTAAATTCCAACTATTTATATTTACTATGCTATAATCACATTGACTAATGTATACCTATTATCCCTTATCCTCCAGTGGCCTCCGGGCCTTAATAAGTGGCGCTTCCTGTCTAAGGAAAAAGAAGAAACCATTTTTAACATGGGGACGGGAGGGTGTTGTGTACCTAATCTGTACTTTCACCTAACAATTTAATAAAAACAGATATCGTTAAAGTTTAATTAAACTTGAAAATACTATTTGAAAAAATAGCGCAGATCAACAAGGGCACTAAAAACTTCTATATTAAAATTATATTTGTCACTTCTACAGTTTAATGAAATGAGTAAAAAAAGAGACCTTTTATAACCAATGCATGTAAGGTGGATATAACTAAGCTTACTTTGAGAGGACGCGTCTTAGTTACTGCGAACAAAGCCCCCCCCATCCACATAAATCTTTAACGTGTCAAACTCCATATGACACCTCCCCGGCAACAAACTGCGACAGTCCGACAGTCCGCTAGACTGCTTGTATTTCCTTTTTCCCTTCTTTTCCCCTGCTCTTCCTTAGAATGAGAGGGAGAAATCAGTATTTTAAACTATGGCCAAAGTAGGAAATAAATATCCGTATTGAATGTCGAGCAGTGATCTGGTTTTTGTATTTGAAAGGACGCACACCACAGGAAACTTTTGATGAAATGAAAGAAACTTATGGTGATAATGCTCCATCATATGACCTTGTAAAACGCTGGCATCGTGAATTCAAACATGGCCGGAAGTCTGTGAAAACAACTCCCAGACACGGTCGTCCCCCTTTTGTCATTGATGAGGCATCTGTCCGTCAAGATGAGGCTGCCATTTTGGAAGATCGGTGCATTACTATTCACCAAATAGCCCAAGATGTCAAGATTAGTACAGGGTCTGTGGAAACTATCATTCATGATCGTTTGCATATGCATACGGTGTCTGCCAGATGGATCCCCAGGTTGCTCACACCATTACAGAAGCTCGAGGATGAATTAGGAGATGTGCCAAGAAGATGAGTTAAAGTTTTTCAACAGACTGATTACACAGGATGAAACCTGGGTTCATCACTATGATCCAGAGACCAAAGCTCAGTCAATGCAGTGGAAACACTTGGACTCACTACCTCCAAAGAAGGCAAGGGTGCAGACCTCCGCTGGCAAGGTTATGCTCACAGTCTTCTGGGACCAGGACGGAGTAGTGATGACAGATTTCCTGGTAAAGGGCACCACAATTACAGGAGCCTATTATGCTTCACTTTTGAGGAAATTAAGGGAAGCTATCAAAATCAAGAGGCATGGGGTCTCACAGACAACATTGTAGGCTTGGTATTTGATACCACAGCAAGTAACAGTGGCATCAACAAGGGTGCAGCGAAACTTATTGAAGAAAAACTAGGCAAAAAGGTATTCTACTTGCTTGTCGCCATCACATATCAGAGGTAATAATTGGAAGTGTATGGGAGGCTGTGTTCAGCAAGGTCAAGAGTCCTGACAACCCAATGTTCAGAAATGTGAAAGAGAAGTGGGACAAGTTGGTTAAGGACTGCCCAAGAGTTCTGGGCCTAGTTGAACAAGACTTGAAACAGAAGAAGACAAGCACAATTGCAGTCTTAAGCAATTTCCTTGAGGAAGCAAGTCCGAGGGCAGATTACAGAGATGTGGCAGAGCTGTGCCTGATCCTGCTTGGTGGTATCCACTAGGCCAAGCCAGGTGCCATTCACCAAGCCCGCTGGATGGCCAGGAACATTTACTGTATGAAGATGCTCATGTTTTCCAAGGAACTAAAATACAACACGGACACTATCTTCAAGCTGGAGAGGATGAACAAGTTCCTGGCCTTATTCTACACCAGCCACAGGGTGACCACCACATCTGCAGCTGATTCACCTATCCATGACCTCCAGCTTATGAAGAACATGCTGCAATACAAGCAGTATGACTATGAACTGGCAACCTCTGTTCTCAAGAAAATGAACAACCACCGCTGGTATCTGACCCAGGAACTAGTGCCATTCACCTTGTTCAATTCACATGCCAGCATGACCAAGTCTGCAAAAGAGAAGCTCGCAGTCAAGCTGTCACAAACAGAGAAACCTGAGAGTTACAGGAAAGGCAAGCCAGTGTTTCCTGTCATCAATGCAGCTACAGTTCTCACAGACCTGTTAGGGCCAGAGTCTCACTTTCTGTTTGATGCTCAACGAGTGAAATGTGACTGGCTCACTACTCCTGCTGACATCTGGGAAATCAATGACAGCTACAGGAATGCACAGAAGTTTGTGAGGTCAGTGAAAGTGACCAATGATGTGGCTGAGAGAGGTGTGAAACTAATGAGTGACTTTGCAATTCAGATCACAAGTGACCCAGAGCAAAGAAGCTGCTTACTACAAGTTGTGGAGTACCACAGGAAAAAATTTGACAGTTTAAAAAAATCCACATTGAACAAGTGATTTTTTGTAGTGTCCCAGCTGTTTGTGCATTAAAATTAGTTAAAATTTACACAGGTGTTCATGTGTTTTATTGTGCTTACTACCATATGCAAGAAAATTTTATTAGCTTTTATTTGGTACCACTTTCAATGCTATAGCATCAACTTCTGGAAAGCTACAATGAAAATAAGGACATAATATCCCATATTTTGCAGCGTTTTTGAAAAACGTCAACAATAAAATTACATGGCTCTTGAGGCAGGCATAGCCAAGGTCCAAGATCACAATAACTGGTATATTTAGCTAATTTAGACCTTGGAGAATGGGAATAATATCAGTTTCCATATGTTTGAAGAAAAAGATCAATTTTGAAGAGGTCTAGTGAGGGGTGGTCTGTTTTCTCGCCGATATTTTGGAAAGTAATCCTCTCCCTTCAATTGTCTAGCCTAAATTTAAACATAAGTCACTTCCGGTTTGGCGGTGGTCGTAATAGCATAAACATTAGGTTTTACCCCGTTCTTTTCCTCCTTTGTGGTACGGATTCGAGCCTGCCTTCCTACTACCACGTTTTTTTTTTGCTCAACACACACATCCAAATACCCGGGCAACGCCGGGCTGAAATGCTAATATATATATATATATACATATATATATATATCTATATATATATATATATATATATATATAAATGCAATATATATATATATATATATATATATATATATATATATATATAAGAACAAGTAGTTAATAAAACATGTTAAAAACACTGTGAAAATAGTTTAAAAACATTTAATTTTAAAAAGGAAGCACAAAATAAGTGGATAGCTCTTATATATATATATATATATATATATATATATATATATATATATATATATATATATATAAGAGCAAACAGTTAATAAGACGTTTAAAAACACTTTGAAAAAGAGTTAAAAACATTTAATTTTAAAAAAGGAAATACTAAATAAATGGATAATCCTTAATCCGCGGAGTTCCGAAGAAATACTTTCTTTCTCATCAGAAGGTAGGATTAAGAAAAATGTGGGATCGGATTTTGCATGCAGAAGTATTTGATGAAACACCAAGTAAGTCAAAGATCTTACTTGAAAACAAACAAAAAGTGAAGCAGAGGGAATATGGTGAAGAAAAAGGTGATTACACATGAATGGTGAAGAGTAAAATATCCAATAACGGTAAAACCCAAAAATCAAAATCGAAAAAAGTTGATTAAAATTTCCATTTCCACAAATAATATCCAAGGGAATCGCGTAATTGGAAGATGGTCCAAAGTAATCCAAAAGGTAGAAATCCGTGGAATAATTCACAAATTCACAAGGAAAAAGGGAATGAGTCCAAATTATAAAAAAAAGTATTAAAAGAAAGATAGAAAAAAGAAAAAAATTAAATGGTGATTGAGTTAATTTTAGAATAGAATAGGCAATGTCAAAATGATCCAGACAAATTGACGTTATATATATATATATATATATATATATATATATATATATATATATATATATATATATATATACATAGACAAATTGACGTTATATATATATATATATACATATATATATATATATATATATATATTAAGATATTAAGTTATAAAATATATATGGCGATTAAGCTACACTGAATATTCCGCGTTTCATCCACTCTAGGACTCCTCAGGCTTATGTGCGAAACGGGGATTAGAACAAGAGTCTAAAGAGCAGAGTTTATTTTAATGTATTAGTAAATGCATTAATACAATTAAAAGAAAACAGTGCCCGTTGTAATGTAATGTAATGTAAATAATAAGCTCGATAGATATCCTAGAGCTATTTTAATATTAAGTAAAATGATTGATAATTTATAATTAAAAATAAAAATTAAAAATCGATTTCATAAGGAAGAACAAACAAAATCAATAAATTGTACGATCGTTTCGGAAACGATGTTTTTTTTTTTGAGATGGACAATACGTCTTGGATAATAATTTTATTATTTGATTTTATAAATAAAGTCTCCTCATCACTAGCATTTTTTTTAAAGTGAGGCAGATATATCTTTTATTAAAGCTTATAAATATTGGCATGTTGTTAAATGAAATTTTTATATATATATATATATATATATAAAAATTTCATTTATATATATATATATATATATATATTGCTTAATTTAATCACATAAAGTAATATACGAGAGTATACATTTAGGCGTGAACTTTAAGTATTTACTCCAATAGTGCTCAATACAAATAGGTAGAGGTAGTAATTTATAAAATATATATGCCAATTAAGCTACACAGATTATTTCGCATTTCATTCACACCAGGAGACTAGCATAAGCCTGATGAATCCTAGCGTGGATGAAACGCGGAATATTCAGTGTAGCCTAATTGCCATATATATTTCATAACTTATTCTCTTTCTCTTTCCTCTCTCTCTCTCTACATATATATATATATATATATATATATATATATATATATATATATATAGTGATTTTAAGGATATCCTTGACAGTATCTGTTTCGTAGCACAAAATCAACCACTTAATCATCAATTACTGAATTTATTTTGCTCTTAACTCATCGGAAGAAATAGAAACAATTTATTTTAGTTTCGTATCTGCAAACATGCAAATAAGTTATAATTATTGTTATTTTCATTAATATGGACACATTAATTATAATTAATAAATTTACTAATAATTAAATAAAACATTTTTGGCAAAATACACATGAATTAAATAAACTGGATGGGTTTAGTGACTTTATTTCTAAATTCAAAATGGCATTATGGTAACTCATCAGAAGAAATAGCAACAATCAATCCATCAAAAGAAAAAAATTTCAAAATGGCGAAATGGAAACATATTTACTCCTGATCTTAAATGGAACATGTACATCAAATCTGTTGCCAGGGCCTCTGGAAAAATGGTGGGATCTTTCTATCGATCCGGAAAATATCTCACTGCTGATGCTATTCTCTATCTATATAAGAGCCAGGTACATCCAAGGATGGAATATTGTTGCCACATTTGGGCAGGAGCTGCTAGAAAGGACTTGTCCTGCCTTGATAGAGTTCAAAATAGACTTCGTAGCCTCGTAGGAGATGTCCTTTTCTCTTCCTTGCAACCTCTATCTCACAGAAGAGATGTTGCGAGTTTGTCTCTGATGTATCGTTATTTTCATGGAAAGTGTTCGACTGAGCTTCAATCTATGGTCCCCCCTCGCCAAACTTTCACAAGAAACACTCGTCTAGTCATACACACTATCAATAATTCCCCCCACTCTTTATCTGTGCCTAAACCTAAACGTAGATTCCATGAACAAAGCTTCTTTCTTAGAACTGCACGCCTGTGGAATTATCTTCCGTTTTCCTGCTTTCCGGCTGACTACAATATGGTTGTCTTCAAGTCTAATGTAAATAAGTTCTTGATGAGCCGTTCTAAATAAGTTATCAAATTTACCAAATTTTCATTACTAATGATTACTATATTGTCCAATGTCTACTGTACACTCTTTAACCCTTATCCTTGAATGGCCTCTTGGCCTTGATAAGTGGTGATGCCTATGTAAAAAAAAATATAAGGTATTTATGCCTTCTCTACAAGTTTTTTCCTTTTGATGGATTGATAGTTGTTATCAAATAATCCTTATACACTATGAAATTTACAATTAGTCTCCCCTCCGCCCAGGCCAGGCCCAATTAATAGGAGTATATATATATATATATATATATATATATATATATATATATATATATATATATATATAATAAAAATTACAATTAAATTTACACAAAATGATCCAAGATGGTAAAATTAAAGTAAATTATATGCATATATATACATATATATATATATACATATATATATATATATATATATATATATATATATATATATATATATATATAAAATAAAAATATATATATAAAATAAAAATTACAATTAAATTTACCAAAATGATCCAAGATGGTAAAATTAAAGTAAATTATAAATCTTAAAGAATTAATATTTATAAAATTATCTCAGCCAGATGTAAAAGCTCGATAAAACCAAATAGGAAATAGAGCTTATAATCTGAGCAAACAGTTAATAAAATATGTTAAAAAACACTTTGAAATGAGTTAAAAACATATTTAATCTGGACAGGAAACATTAGATAAATGGATAGTCCTAACCATTTATCTAGTGTTTCCTGTTCAGATTAAATATATATATATATATATATATATATATATATATATATAAATATATATATATAAATATATATATATATATATAAAATATATTTTAGTCATCGACATACAGACCTGTTTCACAACTCATCAGTGCCGCTAGACTAACACCTCTCCCAAGCCGAGGATCGAACCTAGAACCGTCGTGATGACAGTCGGCAGTCCTACCCCTTGACTACGGAATCGGTGGCCGAAATTAACCTGTCCGAACGATTATTTAAATAAACATCCGTCCGCTACTCGTAGAGGGCTCGAACGTTTGTTTGTAAACAAATCGCGAGCTTCGCGAGCTTATATATATATATATACTCCTACAAGAGAAAATGAACGCTGCCCATACTTAAAATTTCCAACGTATTCAAAAATGTTTTCAACTTCAAAAATTCAAAATGGCATTAATGTTCTCGTAGATAATACACATAGACATATAGGTTAGGTCCTGATGGCCTTCATATTGTTGAAAGGATTTCTTCTGCTACTCAACGTTGTTTTCCAGCTACTATGCTTAGAGTAGTTTACACAACTCGAACCTTTTTCTCTTCTTTTCGTAAAGATGTTTTGCCAACCATTCAAAAGAATTCTGTTGTTTATAAATTTGTTTGTCAGTGTGGAGCTGACTACGTTGGCAAGACATCCCAAAGATTGGAAATGAGAATATCCCAACACATCCGTCGGGATATTCGATTACACCAGGTGTCGAGAACATCCGGGCACTCCCAAGCTCATGAGTCCGCCATCGGTAATCACCTGATTAGTATAAATATGTGTTCTGACTAATATTCCGATGGTTGGTTTTCTGTTTTATACAGTGCTAGGTCGAACTATCATCTCAATATCATTGAGGCATTAGTCATTAATAACTCTCGACCTAGCCTGTGTAGACAAAAGATTTTGAAACATCAGTTGGAAATATTTACTGATTTAAAACCACCTGAACAGTGAGAATTATTTTTCTTTTTCTTTTTTTTCTCACTGGTTTTCCAACTGAAACCAATTTCCCTCTTTCCTCATTCGATTCTTAGCTTTTAATTTATCATTCTGACGTTTCCTCTTAGAAGGTCAGACGATAAGGCCTTAAGGAAAATTTTAACAATTCCACCTGCCCGTTTTTTTTGTTTCTTTGATCTTTTTGATTTAAATTAAATTATGTTTCCTCTGATATGTATATATATATATATGTATATATATATATATTAGATAAGAACTTTAAAGCCCCCCATAGATATAATAAAATTTTCAATAAGAACACAATTAAAGTCTCTTACTCTACTATGCCTAACCTTCATCAGAAAATAATTAGCTCTAATAATAAGAAAATTAATAAACTACAAAATACAACTATACAAAATACATCGGACTGTAACTGTAGAAGAAAAAATAAATGTCCCCTACAAGGCTCATGTAAAATTAAAAATGTTATCTATAGCTGCACAGTATCAAAAACTCCAAATCTACAAGAACCTATTAACAGCCATAACTCAACTACCAGATTAAATAATAACACCAACTTAAATCAATCTACCGATCAATTACTAATCAACCCACCACATAATAATCCAACAATAGACCTAACGGAAAATAATCACAACAATCAAGAGGTAATATATATTGGTTCCACATCTGGCCTAATAAAACATAGAATTTCAACGCACAAACATTCTTTTAAAAATAACTCTCTATCAAACCAAACTACTCTATCCAACTATATTTGGCAACTAAAAAACAGCAATATTTCTTTCAACTTAAAATGGCAAATAATTGAGACTTGCAAATCATATAAACCAGGAGATAAATTTTGTGCACTATGTACAAAAGAGACCCTAAAAATTTTAAAATATGAAGATATAAAAGTACAACCAAACTATTAAATTCAATACAGGAGCTTCTGACATGTAGTCATAAACGTTGGTTTAAATTTAATAAATATAAACCAGCTTAAATCATTAAAAATTACTTATTAGTAAAAACAGATTACAATTATTATTATTATTATTTTTTTTTTTTTTAATAAATTAAGTTAGAATAATTACCCCCCTTAGACCCGTAAAATAAATAATAAATAAAGTCAAGAACACATGACAATTATCTCCCCTTAAAACTTCTAATTGAAATATTCTCTCTATATATAAACTGTAGCGTCTTTAAATCAAAAATACGCTAACGGAAACAATTTATTGCACGAACGTCCCCCTTTTTAAATTCATCATTCAATAAGATAAAAAGCTATAGAAAACATCTAAATGACTACTTTAAACACATTTCCTGATTTCAAAAAAAGAAAAATTAAAAGGTAAATATCTCTATATATTTTTAAAGCAAATTTATTATGTAAATTCAAAAATATATAATTTTCTCTACTTTTTTCTATCTCTAATCCATATTAATTTTCTTATAAATTTTAAATCCAAACCTTTTATTTCAATTTTTTCAGATTCATCTGCCTTACTTTTAATGCTAGGTTTATTTATGGTGTCTTTTAAATTCAATAAAAACCCTCCTAAATTTGCTGATGAGGAGACCGTGCTTACCAAAAAACTATATATAATTGTTCTACATAACTTGATGTATACCACAATAAAAAGCATAGTTTTCCGAAACGATCGTACAGATAATTGACTTTGTTGTTGTTCCTTCTTATGAAACTGATTTTTAATTTAATTAAAATTTGATTTTTAAATTTTAAAATTTTAAATTATAAATTACATTACTTAATATATATATATATATATATATATATATATATATATATATATATATATATATATATATATATATATTACAATGTTTATTTTTGAAATATCGTTAATTTCAATGTATACCGTTTTGTTTAACGGGTCTAGATTAAGCTCAATGTATCAGAGCATATTTAGTGCAAAAACCAGTTGAAATTCAATGACTTACATTATTCCATTTTTTTCTAGAAAGTTATGATTTTTTTTTTGGTCTCTCGCTCTCTCTCTCTCTCTCTCTCTCTCTATATATATATATATATATATATATATATATATATATATATGTATATATATATATATATGTATGTATGTATATATATATATATATATATATATATATATATATATATATATATATATAAACTCCTATAAATTCGTTTTTCTTTCGTGTGTATTGATATTCATATTATAACCCCTCTTTTCTATTTATTTAAAAAGAAAATACAATTTTATTATACATTGCATTATAAATGGTTTGTGGAAATGCATTCACTAGCAAAATATCTAGCTAATTTGCATATTCTTTTAAACCTTCATTTTAATTAATTCCCTATTAGTTTTTTCGGTTTTCTTATGGGATAAACATCTTTAGTTAATTATCACGTGTAATTATATTCATGCAGATATTCTAAATGATTTATACTTGCATAATATTTGCGTAAATTTGATATACAGGGTACCGAGATTTGGGAAGATCTGTGTAATTCTTTTTCGGCCAGAAATTGAGCTAGTAAGAGGTCATTCAACGATTTGACATTTGAGAACTCTACCAAACTCCTCCGACAATTTTGGGTCTAAATACTTGAAATTTTAGATATAGGTTCCTTGGACATGGATCTAACTTAATAACTTGATTTGAGCCCAAGACAATAAATGTTAAGGGGTCATAATAGGGGTCAAAGTTTTAAAAACTGTGACCTCTGCGGTTTCTACCAAATTGCTCAGACTTTGAAATTTTACATATAGGGTATTAAGAGATAGGGCATTTTTTTTAATCGGTTTGGGTCGAAAATCTTTGTTACTAATATATATGAGGCCCCGTGTTTTGACAAGCTTCTGTGTTTGACCTTTACTCCTGATCTGAAATGGAACACGTACATCAAGTCTGTTGCCAAGGTCGCTGGAAAGATGGTGGAATCCTTCTACCGCTCCAGAAGATAACTCACTACTGATGCAATTCTCTATCTATATAAAAGCCAAGTACGTCCAAGGATGGAATACTGTTGCCATATCTGGGCAGGAGCTGCTAAAAACAGCCTATCCTGCCTTGACAGAGTACAAAATAGACTTCGTGGCTTAGTGGGGGGTGCCCTTTTCTCTACCCTGCAACCTCTCTCCTACAGAAGAGATGTTGCGAGCCTATCGTCGTTTTTCGTTATTTCCATGGCAGATTCTCGTCTGAACTCCAATCTCTGGTCCCCCCTCGCCAATCTTTCATGAAAAACACCCGTCTAGCTGAATCCACTGTCAAAAGTTTCCCCCACACTTTATCTGTGCCTAAATCAAAACGCGGTATCCATGAACAAAGCTTCTTTCTTAGAACTGCACCCTTGTGGAACTCTGTTCCGTCTGCCTGCTTCCCACCGAACTACAACTTGGATGTGTTCAAGTCCAACGTTAACAAATTCCTAATGAACCGCCCCCTTAAGTAAACACTTCATCAAATCTCCACACTAACGTAATGTACTTGCAATAACCCTTATCCCTGAGTGGCTTCCGGGCCTTGATAAGTGGTGATCACTGTGTAAAAAAAAAATATATATATAAATGTATGTATGTATGTATGTATGTTTGCATACATGTGACTACAACTTTCGACAGCGGCGACCGATTTTTACAGTATTGTTTTGAGGTTTGACCTTTCAGACGACAAATATCGAAAAAAATTTTTTGGGTTTGATCTCAATACTCTTTGTGTCAAATCTCGAGTCTGTAGACTGAAAAATGACAAAGTTATTTGGCAGGGGAATGTACACAGACACACAGACAAACACTCACACATATTTTCACTTTTTATATAGAGTTTTGTCATTTATTGGAATCCTTTATTTGTGTGTTTACTTTTGATGAAACGCCATCTTTAATGATCCCAAAGAATTTTTTAAATAATCATTTTCGTCGTTATTTTAATTATTGGAGAATGAAAAAAAAATGTTTGAAGTGGACTTCGGTTTCAACATTTCAAATAAGAAAGCGGATATCATATTTATAATTCTATGTCATTCATAATATTATTTTCATTTTATGCAAGGAAAAGTTAAAAAAAAAAATAATACTCCTGAAAATTGTTTGCAGTAAATGTTTACGTAGCGAAACACCACTTCACAGAAATTTAATATTTTAGCTTTATTTTTATTTATTTATTTTTTTTTTCCTGATAAAACTTTTGTTCATAATCTCATATTTACTTAGAATACAACGTTCTTCTTCTTCTTCTTCTTCTTCTTCTTCTTCTTCTTCTTCTTCTTCTTCTTCTTATTATTATTATTATTATTATTATTATTATTATTTTACAAGGTGGTCACTACTTACCAAGTCCCGGAAGATAAGGGTTATTGTAAGTACAGTAGGTTAGTGTGGATATTTTAAGCGTCTACTTAAGGGGGCGGTTCCGGTTCATCAGGAATTTGTTTACGTTGGACTTGAATACATCCAAGTTGTAGTCCGGTGGGAAGCAGGCAGACAGAACAGAGTTCCACAGGCGTACAGTTCTAAGAAAGAAGCCTTGTTCATGGAATCCGCGTTTTGATTTAGGCACAGATAAAGTGTGGGGGGAAATTTTTCTCAGTGGATTCAGCTAGACGGGTGTTTTTCGTGAAAGATTGGCGAGGGGGGATCAGAGATTGGAGTTCAGACGAGCACCTGCCATGGAAATAACGATAAAACAAAGATATGCTTGCAACGTCTCTTCTGTGAGAGAGAGGTTGCAGGGAAGAGAAAAGGGCATCCCCCATTAAGCCACAAAGTCTATTTTGTACTCTGTCAAGGCAGGATAGACTGTTTTTAGTAGCTCCTGCCCAGATATGGCAGCAGTATTCCATCCTTGGACGTATTTGGCTTTTATATAGATAGAGAATTGCATCAGTAGTGAGATATCTTCTGGAGCAGTAGAGGGATCCCACCATATTTCCAGCGACCTTGGCAACAGACTTCATTATATTATTATTACTAGCAGGGGTGCTCGGCGTTGCTCGGGTGTTTGGAGGTGTATGCTGTGCAAAAAAAGCAAAAAAACAAAAAAAAATGGTTAATTTTTTAAAATTTTGACCCCTATTATGACCCCTTAAAATTTATAGTTTCGGGCTCAACTCACTTTATTAAGTTAGATCCAGGTTCAAGGAACCTAAATCTAAAATATCAAGTGTCTAGACCCAAAATTGTCGGAGGAGTTTGGTAGAGTTCTTAAAGGTCAAATCGTTGAAATTTGACCCCTTAACAGCCAAATCTCTGGCTGACACCCGTCACATCGATTTTCCCAAATCTCAGTACCCGGTATTTCAAATTTCGAGTCTATAGACTAAAAATTGACAGAGTTATTGCGTAGGGAAATGTACACAGACACACAGACACACAGACAGACAGACAGACAGACAGACACGTTCACTTTTAAAGATATATATAGATTATAATCATCTATATATTAATACGATAGCGTGTGTGTTCTTTTCTGTGTCACGCTTACATCCGGGTGGTTTAATTGTTATGT
>NC_136527.1:127294008-127321508 GCF_053919585.1 Euprymna scolopes | reverse complement strand
GCTTGAATTAAAGTTTAAAATACAAAAGTCAAATATCATGCTTCAGTTGTGCTCTAAACAGAAACCTCTGTTTTGAATGTACCCTGGTCATATAAAGAACCTACCGTTGATTTTTTATATAGCAAGCCTTACTGCTTGTGCAGTGATAATGGGTTTAAAACTTCAAGTATCATGCTTTAAACGTTCATTTTGAATGCCCCTGTCATATCAAAGAACCTACTGTTAATTAGAATCAATTATTATTATTATTATTATTATTATTATTATTATTATTATTATTATTGTTATTATTATTAATAATAATAATAATAATAATAATAATAATAATAATAATAATAATAATCAATTTTTACAGGATCATTCTTTTTTTGTGTCTATTTGTTTGTTTGCTTGTTTTTCACCGTGGTAGCCTCCAGGTTCGACATCTTTCCCCCCACCCTTGTATGGGTGCCCTGGTAACGAGCACCAAAAAGAGTGTGTGTATATGAATATGTTCCATAACGATTTACACGTTGAATAGTTGGGTTTTATCTTTTATCTGCATATTCGTGTACGTGTAAATGCGTGTATGTATATTTGTCGTCTCCTTTAGTTAATTGTCTAGTGTGTATATTTTAACATTTATGCAACAGTTCTAACAGGAAACGATTGACGTGGACGTATCGAAACAGTTGTAGACAAACAGTTCTTTTTAACAGGTAAATAACACAACACATACCTGAATTAGTTACGAAGATTTATTTTCATGATCTCAGCTGACATCTTCAAAGATTACAACATCTTTACATCTTACAGGAAACACTGCTCCCTGCGTCATAGAGAGACGAACTCCCTCCTTTAACCGTCCACTCTCTCTCTCTCTCTCTCTCTCTCTCTCTCTCTCTCTCTCTCTCTCTAATATCCAGCTAACCACTCACTAGAATCTCCTAAAATCTACATCTCATCACGTGTCTCAGACCAACAGCTTGTGTAACCTCAATCTAGTTATTTGTTTATACAAACCAAAAATCTAGTTTACATCTATTTTCTATTTTCACGTTCCTTTTGCGATATTATTATATGCCAATCGTTTTTTCCCCTATTTAATTGTTTATTTATCTTATCATAATAATTGATCTAGCGACCTGCCGTCGCTCGAATCAATTAATAATAATAATAATAATAATAATAATAATAATAATAATAATAATAATAATAATGTTTTGACCCTTGGCCCTGCTTGCCACAGTTAACACAGATACTACGCTATGATCACAGCCAAAGGGTCTGTTGGGATGAAACAAAAGTATAATGCAAAGGGGAGTTGCCTCCATTTGTCTGTAAACTTCTTGCTAGATCAACAACTGGAAATGGAGACAGTGGAAGGAAAACAGAGTGACTTCGAGATAGCGAGATGAACATCACCCCCGTTCATTTATTGAGATTGTCGGACTGACTTCCTCATCTTGGTTGCTATAGTCACAACATTTCGGCCGTTTTGCCCTCCGGCCTTCATCAGGTGTTTTGTATCGATCTGGGGAACCGTTTGCTAGGAGTCTCGAACCCAACCCTTTATTATTATTACGGGGCTGAGTTCAATCCTGAACGAAGGCAGGTAAAAGTAACATTCAAAACAGAGAATCAGCAACTATGTCCCAAAGCCTAGCTGGAGTCTGAACACGGTACCCCCGTAATAATAATAAAGGGTTGGGTTCGAGACTCCTAACAAACGGTTATATTCAGAATTGGTTTTGGAAGTTGCTTTTTCTTGATTACTAAATTCCTCCTCCAAGCTTTTCTGTGAATATGTGTGATGTGAGATCGGAGCTCTGAAACCCCGGCCACAGATGTGACACCTGATGGCAGGAAATCCGGGTAGTGGCGCCTCTTTAGCAAGAGCACGAACATCATACTCCAATCGCCTGAGTTCAGAGATCATGCCGCGGCTTCCAGTCCATCAAACCTGCTGGTACGCCCTCACTCCATTGCCACAGGACTGTCACCTCTCTCCCAGCCTAGGCAAAGTAGTAATAAGCAGCTTGCACAGTACTGCTAGCACCCTCTCCGCTGAAAACAAAAGTACAGAGGCAAGAACGGACTAGAGCAGTCTGCGCACATGCAATCAGCCGCATCCGATGTTGCTGTTTCTCTATTTTAAATGTTACTTTTCACTGCCTTCGTTCAGGATTGAACTCAGCACCTTTGGGTAGCTGTAAACTTTGATAAAATGTCTAGGACCACTCGGCCATATGTCACTAGGACAATTCTTAGTTGGTGTTTGTTAATGTTAAACCTATGTTGTTATTCAAGGTTTTCTCTCTCTATCAGCTCTACGCTTGGTTTGTTCAGTAGGTTGTTATGTCCGAGCATGTGAGCTGTTTCTTTAAGTTTTCTCACTTTCCAGTGGGTCTCTCTGTTTATTATTTTTACTTCATCCCATAGGGGGCGATGGTCTCCCCTCTCCATCCAGACATGGTTGGCTATACCCGATTTTTCCATCTCCCCTTTAGTTACCGCTTTCCGGTGTTCTTCCACCCTTACTTTGATAATAATTAAGGGTTGGTTCGAGACTCCTAACAAACAGTTCCCCAGTTCGATACAAAACACCTGATGAAGGCCGGAGGGCAAAACGGCCGAAACGTTGTGACTATAACAGCCAAGATGAGGAAGTCAGTCCGACAATCTCAATAAATGAAAACACCTCATCTCAAAAATACAGACAATTACTAAGCTGGCCATAGCTCAAAAAAAAAAAAAAAAAATACAGACAATTAATAACATTTAATATATTCCCACCTTTTTTAATTTTTCGTTTCTGCAATAGAAATATTGGTACTGGTGTTTTTGTTTTCTTAATTGCATTCATCGAGAGGAAGTCTCTAAATAAAGACGAAACGTTGATGAACACAAAACTTAGTTTGTTCTCAACTCTGTCTCTGTATACTATCTCCATTATTCTCTTTATATATATATATATATATATATATATATATATATATATATATATATATATATATATATATATATGTGTGTGTGTGTGTGTGTGTATGTGTGTGTATATGTATATGTTTATATATATATTTATATACTAGCAGGGGTACCCGGCGTTGCCCGAGTGTTTGTTTCCGGGACGGGGGGGGGAGTTTAAAAAAATGTTATGGTAGGTAAGTAGGAATGATCAAACCCGGAGTCATGAGTAAAAGTAGGAAAATAAAGTGTGAAAAAAAAAAAAAAAAAAAAAAAACATCTGCAACGTTAACAGTTCGGCCACCAAGAAAAGTCCATTCCAGTTGTTTAGGAAAAAAAACAAAAAAAAACGACTACGGTTAGTCGGCGCAAACGTGAAAATATAATGTGAATTGTCCAGCACGCTAACCACTACGCCACAGAGCACTGCAGCTTAGTTTAGTGATTTTAAATAACTTCACATGAAAGAACTACGAAGCCAAACCGGTGTTCTCTTCTCAACTGTTCCTTGTGAACGATCCCCAAACGGTGTTAAGTGGTGGCAGGGGGAGGAGGAATTTATTAGAGAGAAAATATTTTACCACTTCCATTGATCTTAACCGATTTTGGCCGTGACTTCTCAGCAGAAAAAGTATAGAAATCTAAGATTATCGAGGAATTTGAGAAATAATAAGCCTATAACACACCTCAGATATTGTTCTGCCGTTTGTGCATATTATATTTGCATGAAATATCTTGATTTTTAATCCTATTAATGTCAAAATCCGACTGGAAAAAATGAGTTAATTTTATTAAGATAGAGAAGAGATATGTTTATATATATATATTTATATATTTATATATATATATATGTTTATATAGAATTATATATATACTAGCTTTACCCTGCCACGCGTTGCTGTGGCTCAAATTGGCGCAATGGAAAAAGTTCCAAAATGAGAAAAAGCATGTTTCTTATAGGTTTAATTTTCCATTTTGCATGGGTTCACAGTTTTTGTTGTTCCATTTTCTTAGCTGATATAGAGATTTTCCGGTGTGGTGACTCTTGAATATGTAACATATATTGTTCATGTGAAAAAACAGTCAGTGTGTAACTGTAAGACCCACAATTGTAAAGATTGTTCCCTGTGCTTTGTTGATGATTATTGCAAATGACAATAAAATTGGAAAGTTCAATTTGCTAAAGTGTAATGATGTATCCGGTGGAATCATAGGAATGCATGGAATGAAGATATATTCATCTGTGAAAGGTCCTGTTATGATTGTTGTTTCTATGATATTGTTTGTTAATTTTTTTACTGCAAGCTATGTGCCATTGCAAAGCTTGGATTGGTTTATATTTCACAACATGATAATTAGTACGCCAATTTTCAGTTGCAATACATGCGGTGGCATCCCTGGCAAATATAGCCATTGGATAATTAACCACTTTATCTGCTTTCACAACAGTGTCGATGGATTTGTATTTGACTACCTCACTTGGAATTTTACATTGAATAATAGCGTTAAGTTCATGGACGTCTTTGTATTGACCTGCAAGAATAGCTCATTCACTCAGTCAAATGGAATTCTTATAATTTGAATATCTGCAAAAACCTTTTAAACTAACTATTCTTTTGATGAAATAAAATTACAGAAGTTAAAAGTCAAAGAATTTTGCCCTTAACTCTGATCAGCTGGCACTTTTTCGTACCCAATTTCCCACAAGTGATGCAAAAGTTTTTGTGTGGATCGAACAGTGTGCAACTGGATATGCATATTTTGAGTTAAGTTTAATGTCTTCACATGGAACAAAAAAGTAGAGTATTTGAGGCAAGCATTTATTTCATCTGCTGATGTTGATTGAAGAATAACAAGAAACATTTGTCTGAAATCTCCTGCAAGCAATATTACTGCATTCCCAAATGGTCTGACATTGCCACACAAATCTTGCAAGGATCGACCAAGAGCCTCAAGTGATTTTTTGCGTACCATTGTGCATTCATTCTAAACAATAAGTTTGCATTTCTGCAATATTTTTCCCCATATTGGATGTTTTGGAGATGTCGAACATGAGATTTTTGAAAAATTGAATGTTTTAAAGTAGAATAAATAATTCTTCTACTTGGCAGCAAGGTCGCAGGTATTCCTAATGCAGCAAGGGCTAAGGCTATGTTATTTTGTTACCAAATGGCTGCCAAAATCAATTTAATTAGAAAGGTTGTACCAGTTACTTCTGGTGCTGTTCAAGGTAGCAGTAATTTCCAAATAACTTCTATTCTCACAGTCAGTAAATTAGGTGACTAAAATAGGAGTTATCCATGTTTTGACAATGCCTTATTCACTGTAATTAATTTAGTTGACTAAAAAAGGATGAGGGATTAGAGATGGACAGATAGAGAGGAAGATATATAGATAGGAAAGAGACAGTGAGAGGAAAATAGAGAAAGAGAAGGAGATAGAGAGATAAAGGGATTGATAGATAAACAGAGAGAGGGGGAGTGTTAGAAACAGAGAGGGATGAGACAGCGGAAAGAAGAGAGATAGAGGGAGTTAGAGAGAGAAAGAAGCTCAAAGAGAGATGGAGAGGGTGATATAGAGAGAAAGATAGATTGAGAGAGGGAAATAGAGAGATGGATAGAGAGAGATATTAAGAGAGGAAGAGAGAGGGGGAGAGAAACAGAAGGTGAACTACACTTCACCGTTTGTTTCCTCGTTCAGTAGAGAAGAAATCTTTCGAGACTGAGGCAATTTTAATGTTTTGTTATTATCCAGAGTACCCCTTTTGGGGGGGAGAGGGGGGCTAGATTTTCCTCACATTAGAAACCGACCGGGTTATCTGTACTTTCACTTAACAAATTAGTAAAAGAAAAACATATTGTAAAATTTGAATTTAACATGAAAATACTATTTTAAAAAATAGCACGATAACATAAGTGCATGTGCCACTTTAGGTACTCCTTGGGCGTTGAGTTCCATGGCGACCATCATAATTATTTAATGGTCGCTCCCTTAGCCCCCCCCCCCACAGTCAAGGCTAATGCATGCGCACGTAACATTTTTTTATTTACTGACGTTGGCTTAGTAACTAAACGATTTATTGATAATTTCGTAACCCTTAAACGCATGCCGGAAGATTTAAATGGGTTCATTATTGTTGTAATGAAAAAAGAAAAAGTTTCATTCAACACAAAAGCAAAAACACATATTAACGATAAATGATTTATTATTGTATTCATTGAAATTTACTAATTTTTAAATAAAACAGTAAAAAAAAGTTAATAGAATATAGTTGCTTATGTGCGCATAAAAAACTTTTTTTTTTTTAGATTAGGTCCACCTTATAATCACCCCCTCCCCAACCTCCAAATCTTAAGAACAGCTTCCGGAATAAACACCACTTTTGGAGGGGGGGCTATTTGCGAAATTTAACTGATATTTGTTGTCAGCATACCCACCCGAAAATACTATTAAAAAAAAGGAGGGGTTCAGTGCCCGTGGTAGAGAAGTAGATTTATTTATCAATAAAAGCTGCGGAGAAGTAAATTTATTTATCAATAAAAGTCGTCATTTAAAAAAGAAAATTGTGGAGGTGGACCTAAATGTAAATATTTACCAAAAAAATTATCCTGAAGTTTATTGCAAAAACGTTTTGTTTTCGCACTATTCAACAATTTGCTCATCCGTGCATGTAAATTAAAAATTAAAAGTAAATTAAATTAAAAGTGAGAAGTTATCAGCAAACGATTTAGTTTTTTTTAATTTATTTATTTATTTATTTATTCATTTTACATAAGGTCCACTCAACCTCTCCATGTTAACAACGGATTTCGGAATAAACACCATTTGGGGGGGGGATATTTTTTAAAAAAAGTCGATAAAAGTCCTCATTTAAAAAGAAATTTAAAATAAAATGTTTGTAAAAGTGAGAAATAATTAATTTAATAATTATTAATAAATGTTTAGTAACATTTTTCGATGCTAAGGCAGAGAGTGATCCGCGCTATTTTTTAAATCGTGTTTTTTTTATTCCAACCAATCTTATATCGAAAAACAAAAAAAAAAACTGAAAAAGCAAGCGACAAACTTTTTTTTTGCCTTATATAATAAAGAAAAAATGTGTAAATTAAAAAATTTGGAAGATAAACAAATGAATTATGTTTTTTTTTTTTTTTTTTACTTACTAAACAGAAAATAAAATCTTTCGTCAATTCGTGGCTGTGAAATGAATCGAACCGGAAGTTCAGTTTTATCAACGGAACAGATTCGCACCACGGTTAAAAAAAATATATTTATTTTATTTAATATTTTAATAATTCGCGAGGTAAATTTATTTTAATAACATAAAAACATGCCTCGACTCTAAAGGTCTAAAGGTGGGTTGTCTGAAAATTTCAAATAAATTGGTAACGTAGAAATATGGTTTTATTCGTTTGGAACGAACCAAATTTACATTTTTATATATATATAGATTAAAGAGTTAATATTTACAAGTAAAGTAAACGAACCAAATTTACATTTTTATATATATAGATTTATGTTTATATATATATATATATTTATATATATATATGTATGTTTGCATATAAATGAAATAAGAATTACAGTTAAGTTTACCAAAATAATCCAAGATGACAAAACTAATCTCAATAAATTAAATATGTCAGTTAAAAGAATGGACAATGCGGGTTAAAAAATATTATTTAAAAATGAGTTTGTCGTGTAATTGAAATCTTGTCCATAGCTGAATACAGGGCTATCACGGGTACTTTTTATCATGACGCCATCACTAGATGGGGTGCCTATCACGGCTTAAGAGAGTCCCACCTACCCTCGAGAGAAGGATAGACCACACAAGTTTCTCAACCTGGTATTTTACCTCGGGTCCATATAGCATCTTGCCTTCCCAAGGTATACATATTGATGACACATTAACGGGGGCTCAGAACAGATGACAATGATAATGTTTGCCTGTTTCCCACCTGACTACAACTTGGATGTCTTCAAGTCCAATATAAACAAATTCCTGATGAACCGCCCCCTTAAGTAAGACACTTTATCAAATCTCCATTACTAACGATTACTACGATATTATCCATTGATTACTGTACTCGCAATAACCCTTATCCCCGAGTTGCTTCTGGGCTTTGATAAGTAGTGGCTATCAGGTAAAAAATTTCTAATTTTCATTTATTATGCTTGAATTGCATAATACGGTTCATAAGTGTTCTGTTCTCTTCATGTCCAGCGATGTGCACCATGTTGTTTTTTTCTCTCAAACTCTTTTCAAAGATCTATAAGGGCCGATAACTTACTTTATTCGCATAGAATTATCCCCCTTTAATTGCTATAATACATAAATAGTACTTTGTGTCCATATATATTAAAGAATTGGAATGTCATTTAGGTTCCTAGTGCCATTTTTTGTTAGCAGTTCTTGTGATTGCACTACATCTAATATTTTTTTTTTTTACAAAGGCATCACCACATTATCAAGGCCCAGAGGCCACTCAAGGATAAGGGTTAAAGAGTGTACAGTAGAAATTCGAAAATATAGTAATCATTAGTAATGAAAATTTGGTAAATTTAATAACTTATATGGAACGGCTCATCAAGAACTTATTTACTTTAGACTTGAACACAACCATATTGTAGTCAGCCGGAAAGCAAGAAAACGGAAGACAATTCCACAGGCGTGCAGTTCTAAGAAAGAAGCTTTGTTCATGGAATCTACGTTTAGGTTTAGGCACAGATAAAGAGTGGGGGAAATTATTGATAGTGTTTACAGCTAGACGAGTGTTTCTTGTGAAAGTTTGGCGAGGGGGGACCATAGATTGAAGCTCAGTTGAACACTTTCCATGAAAATAACGATAAAGCAGAGACAAACTCGCAACATCTCTTCTGTGAGATAGAGGTTGCAGCGAAGAGAAAAGGACATCTCCCACCAGGCCACGAAGTCTATTTTGAACCCTATCAAGGCAGGACAAGTCTTTTCTAGCAGCTCCTGCCCATATGTGGCAACAGTATTCCATCCTTGGACGTATCTGGCTCTTATATAGATAGAGAATTGCATCAGCAGTGAGATATCTACTGGATCGATAGAAGGATCCGACCATTTTTCCAGCGGCCTTGGCAACAGATTTGATGTACGTATTCCATTTAAGATCAGGAGTAAAGGTCAAGCCCAGAAGCCTGTCAAAACTTGAGGCCTCCCCAAGACGAGAGCCATTCATTTTAATTGATGCCAGATGTGGATCAGAACGTTGATAATGTAAAGATAGAAGCTTGGTTTTAGATGCATTAAAAGTAACCATCCACTCCTTTCCCCATTGTACAACGTGATCAAGATCAGAGGAGAGAGAATCGGAGAGAACTTAGTCGTTTACTGTCTTAGATGTGCTACCATAGTGTCGTCAGCAAAAATGTCTATGAATGATGTAAGGATGTGATTTGGAAGGTCATTAATGTAGATCAGGAAAAGAGTTGGGCCCAGGATGGACCCCTGAGGGACTCCAGCATTTATACTGTGAGCTTCTGATTTTTGACCATCAACTACTACTCTTATGAATCTATCAGAGAGAAATGATTTAATAATTGAGAAGACATTTCTAGCTATACCATAGCTGGAGATCTCGTAAAGTAAACCTTTATGCTATACCCTATCAAAGGCCTTTGATATGTCAAGAGCAATTGCCCTAGAAAGGTTGCCTCTGTCGAGAGATTCGCTAATCCTATGAGATATATCTGTAAGCACATCTGCTGTAGATCTAGCAGAACGGAAACCATATTGTGTGTCACTAAGAAGCTTATTTTTGCTGAGATGGGTGATTACTTCTGTATTTAACACAGATTCCAGCAACTTACTCATGACGCACAGGAGACTTATTGGCCTGTACCCTTCTCTAAAGAAAAGTTGGCAGAGACCAAAGACGTAAAGATTTTTTGACTTTGATCCCAATTTTTGCCCTTTAACAACCTTGGGTTCAAATTAAATTCAAATGTTTAACCCATGTCCAGGTAACCTACATCTAAAGTTTCAAGTGTTTAGACCCAAAAACTGTCGGAGGAGAGTCTGCAAAGGGCAACTCTGTAAACTTTGACCTCTTGGCAGCCAAATGATTGTATAAAAACTGATTAAAAAGCTTGCTGCATGTCTGAATATTCTTTATATAAAATTTCAAATGTTTGGACTAAAAATTGGCTGACTAGTTTTCTAGAGACCACAAAGGTCAAATCTTTGACCCCTTGGCAGCCAAATTTTCGGCCAAAAGCCGATTATAAAGCTTGCCTTCTGTCTGAATACATTTTATGTAAAGTTTCAAATATTTGGAACAAAAATTGGCTCAGTAATTTCGTAGACATCGTAAAGGTAAATTTTTTAACTTTGACCCCAATCTTAATATTTTTCGTTTTGGGCGCAAAAGTTAAAAAGTTAGATCCATGTCGAAGGAACCTACATCTAAAATTTCAAGTGTTTTAACCCCAAATTGGCGGAGGAATTTGGTAGAGTTAACAGCCAAATTTCTTGCCAAAAATCGATCACATAGATTTTTCCAAATTTCAGTACCCCTTATGTCAAATCTCGAGTCACTAGACTGAAAATTGACAGAGTAGTTGCTACCAGCAATCAACCGTTTAACCCATGCACCCCGGTACCTTTCAGTAAATGTCAAGGCAAGAATAACAATTTGACAAAGAAAACAATATATTTATGTAGATCAACTGTGTTGTGACTTTTACTTCGCTGTCGGTGTGTGTATATATTTTGTGCCTGCGAAAAAAATGCATGTTAACATTATATAAAATGGACATTACGTTACTATTTATGTGTATGATTTTAAAAAATACGGCTGTTCACTTTCAAGCAAACTAAATACAAAACTTCGGCAATACCGTGTTTTGACAAGTTTCTGGGTTTGACCTTTACTCCTGATCTGAAATGGAACACGTACATCAAGTCTGTTGCTAAGGTCGCTGGAAAGATGGTGGGATCCTTCTACCACTCCAGAAGATATCTCACTGCTGATGCAATTCTCTATCTATATAAAAGCCAAGTACGTCCAAGGATGGAATACTGTTACCATATCTGGGCAGGAGCTGCTAAAAACAGCCTATCCTGCCTTGACAGAGTACAAAATAGACTTCGTGGCTTAGTGGGTGATGCTCTTTTCTCTACCCTGCAACCTCTCTCTCACAGAAAAGACGTTGCGAGCCTGTCCTTGTTTTATCGTTATTTCCATGGCAGGTGCTCGTCTGAACTCCAATCTCTGGTCCCTCCTTGCCAATCTTTCACGAAAAACACCCGTCTAGCTGAATCCACTGTCAAAAATTTCCTCCACTCTTTATCTGTGCCTAAATCAAAACACGGATTCCATGAACAAAGCTTCTTTCTTAGAAGTGCACGCCTGTGGAACTCTGTTCCATCTGCCTGCTTCCCACCGGACTACAATTTGGATGTCTTCAAGTCCAATGTTAACAAATTCCTAATGAACCGCCCCCCTTAAGTAAACACTTCATCAAATCTCCACACTAACGTAATGTACTTGCAATAACCCTTATCCCTGAGTGGCTTCCGGGCCTTGATAAGTGGTGACCACTGTGTAAAAAAAAAAAAGATAAAACGGTAATAAAAAAATAAAACACATATCGAAGCCAAATCTTAGAGAAACGCACGCTCTCGGATGACGTCACAACCCCCCCCTCTTCATCCATCCTGACCGTCCAATGTTAGCAAATTCCTAATGAACCACCCCCTTAAGTAAACACTTCATCAAATCTCCACACTAACGTAATGTACTTGCAATAACCCTTATCCCTGAGTGGCTTCCGCGTCTTGATAAGTGGTGATCACTGTGTAAAAAAAAAAATACACAAAAGAATAAAATCTGATACTATGATCTTAAACCGAATTTTTTTGTTGTTTTCTCTGTAGGAACGAAAGTGGCTCTTTAGACCAGTCTGTTACAGAGGTCACACTTTAGCTGAGATTGAAGGACGCCAACCGGTACTGCCTCACTGTGGACCCTTATATGACGCTTCAAACCTTCACTCAATTTGCAGACCATGGAGCAAATAAAACATCTGTGCTCCACAGTGTTTTCCCCGTGATCGCTTGTTGCTAGCTAGACCGGCTCCATATAAAGTTATTTAACCACATAAATCATTTTTTGTTTTTACATGGGCGTCACCACTTATCAAGGCCTTTAAGCCACTCGAGGATAAGGGTTAAAGAGTGTACAGTAGAAATTTGAACAATATAGTAATCGTTAGTAATGGCAGTTTGGTGAATTTGTTAACTTATATGGAACGGCTCATCAGAAACTTGTTTACGTTAGACTTGAAGACAACCATATTGTAGTCAGCTGGAAAGCAGGAAAGCGGAAGACAATTCCACAGGCGTGCAGTTCTAAGAAAGAAGCTTTGTTCATGGAATCTACGTTTAGGTTTAGGCACAGATAAAGGGTGGAGGGAATTATTGATAGTGATTTCTGCTAGACGAGTGTTTCTTGTGAAAGTTTGGCAAGGAGGGGACTATAGATTCCATGAAAATAACGATAAAGCAGAGACAAACTCGCAACATCTCTTATGTGAGATAAAGGTTGCAGGGAAGAGAAAAGGACATCCCCTACGAGGCTACGAAGTCTATTTTGAGCTCTATCAAGGCAGGATAAGTCCTTTCTAGCAGCTCCTGCCCAGATGTGGCAACAGTATTCCATCCTTGGACGCACCTGGCTCTTATATAGATAGAGAATTGCATCAGTAGAAGGATCCGACCATTTTTCCAGCGGCCTTGGCAACGGATTTAATGTACGTGTTCGACTTAAGATCAGGAGTAAAAGTCAAGGAGTAAAAAAGGAGTTCCATTACCTACTACCTACATCAGTACCTATCTAGGTAACTTATAGATATAGAATTGCAGCAAATGTATGTGTTCCACTTAAGATCAGAAGTAAATGTCAAGCCCAGAAGCTTGTCAAAACATGAGGCCTCCCCAAGACGAGAGCCATTCATTTCATGGTTCAGCACAAAAGCCTCCGACAGACTTGGCGTATCTGACAGACTTTGCTTCCAGATCTCACGCTTCATTTTTGCATTTTTTTTTTACATGGTAGTCACCACTTATCAAGGCCCGGAAGCCATTCAGGGATAAGGGTTATTGCGTGTACAGTAATCAATGGGATAATATCGTAGTAATCGTTAGTATTGGAGATTTGATAACGTGTCTTACTTGGGGGGGGGCGGTTTATCAGGAATTTGTTTATGTTGGACTTGAAGACATCCAAGTTGTAGTCAGATGGGAAACAGGCAAAGGGAACAGAGTTCCACAGGCGTGCACTTCAAAGAAGGAAGTTTTGTTCATGGAATCTACGTTTTGATTTAGACACAGATAAAGAGTGGGGAAAATTTTTGACAGTGGTTTCAGCTAGATGGGTGTTTCTCGTGAAAGATTGGCGAGGGGGGACCAGAGATTGGACCTCAGACGAGCACTTCCCATGGAAATAACGATAAAACAACGACAGGCTTGCAACGTCCCTTCTGTGGGAGAGAGGTTGCAGGGTAGAGAAAAGGGCATCCCCCACTAAGTCATGAAGTCTATTTTGTACTCTGTCAAGGCAGGATAGGCTGTTCTTAGCAGCTTCTGCCCAGATATGTCAGCAGTACTCCATCCTTGGACGTACTTGGCTTTTATATAGAAATGCATCAGCAGCGAGATATCTACTGGATCGATAGAAGGATCCCACCATCTTTCCAGCGACCTTGGCAACAGATTTGATGTACGTGTTCCATTTCAGATCAGGAGTAAAGGTCAATCTCAGGAGCTTCTCAAAACATGGAGCCTCCCCAAAACGAGAGCTATTTATTTCAATTGATTCCAGATGTTGTCCTTAAAACGTTTTTTTTGTTTATATTGTGGACGCTTTCCTTGTATAATTTCACCATAAAACAGGTGATTTGGCAATCTCTCATCATCCATCCTTGCCAAATGTCCAGCCCACTTCACCTGGTTGCATAAAATCAAGCCTTCGATACATGGTATGCCAGCTCACATGAGGGCATCCGTATCAGGTGTATATACACTCATGAGCAAAAAAAAAGGGGGGGGGGGGCAAGAGGGAAAGAAGGAAGAAATCGATTGTTCAATATTTTTCCATGAATTTTTGTTAATTTTAACTAAAAATTTCTATTTCTTCACGCCTGCTATAAGTGCTCGCTCATAGCACTGATTTATATCCGGTGTTGCTCTCCGTATTAACGCCGTCAATCACGGGTAGATTGTCCAAGTTAAGTGGGATCGCCTGATTGTAGAGCACGACGCGTCGGATGAGAGGTAGAACACCGCAAGAAGCACCACCATGTTGGCATAAATCAGGTAACATCTGGAACAGCGGACATTCTTATCTAGTCGGATCGGGTGAATGACGTTGCTAATTTGAAAATATAGCCAAATAAACGAGCGGTCGTAATCAGTTCAGAGGCGATTCGTTCATTTACTCTGCGGAAAAAGAAAATGAGGGAGGGGAGAGGGGAGTAGATTTACTGGTTAGTTTATAAGATACATAAGTAGACGAGAAAGAAATGATACGTGGAGTCAAAAGTTTGTGGGGTTTGTTAAGACAGAGTCGACATATCCTTTTTGTATTTTCTTTTTTTGTTTTTTGTTTTGTCCGGTCGTAAATTACACTCATAAGCAATAAAAGAAAGAAAAAAATCGATTTTTCATGATTTTTTTTAAATTTTAACCGGACATTTTTTTTTTTTTTTTTTTTTTTTTACAAAGGCATCACCACATTATCAAGGCCCAGAGGCCACTCAAGGATAAGGGTTAAAGAGTGTACAGTAGAAATTGGTCAATATAGTAATCATTAGTAATGAAAATTTGGTAAATTTAATAACTTATATGGAACGGCTCATCAAGAACTTATTTACTTTAGACTTGAACACAACCATATTGTAGTCAGCCGGAAAGCAGGAAAACGGAAGACAATTCCACAGGCGTGCAGTTCTAAGAAAGAAGCTTTGTTCATGGAATCTACGTTTAGGTTTAGGCACAGATAAAGAGTGGGGGAAATTATTGATAGTGTTTACAGCTAGACGAGTGTTTCTTGTGAAAGTTTGGCGAGGGGGGACCATAGATTGAAGCTCAGTTGAACACTTTCCATGAAAATAACGATACACCAGAGACAAACTCGCAACATCGCTTCTGTGAGATAGAGGTTGCAAGGAGGAGAAAAGGACATCTCCTACGAGGCTACGAAGTCTATTTTGAACTCTATCAAGGCAGGACAAGTCCTTTCTAGCAGCTCCTGCCCAGATGTGGCAACAGTATTCCATCCTTGGACGTACCTGGCTCTTATATAGGTAGAGAATAGCATCAGCAGTGAGATATCTACTGGATCGATAGAAAGATCCCACCATTTTTCCAGCGGCCTTGGCAACAGATTTGATATACATGTTCCATTTAAGATCAGGAGTAATGGTCAAGCCCAGAAGCTTGTCAAAACTTGAGGCCTCCTGAAGACGAGAGCCATTCATTTCAATTGATGACAAATGTGAATTAGAATGTTGATGATATAAAGAGAGAAGCTTGGTTTTAGATGCATTAAAAGTAACCAGCCACTCCTTTCCCCATTGTACTACGTGCTCAAGATCAGAGGAGAGAGAATTGGAGAGAACTTGGTCGTTTACTGTCTTAGATGTGGTACCATAAATGGTAGTGTCGTCAGCATAAATGTCTACAAATGATGTAAGGATATGATTTGGAAGATCATTAATGTAGATCAGGAAAAGAGTTGGGCCCAGGATGGATCCCTGAGGGACACCGGCATTAATACTGTGAGCTTCTGATTTTTGCCCCTCAACTACTACTCTTATGAACCTATCAGAAAGAAATGATTTAATAATTGAGAAGACTTTTCCAGCTATAACATAGCTAGCGATCTTATGAAGTAAACCTTTATGCCATACCCTATCAAAGGCTTTAGATATGTCAAGAGCAATTGCCCTAGAAAGATTGCCACCGTCGAGAGATTTGCTAATCCTATGCGATATAACTGTAAGGACATCTGCTGTAGATCTAGCAGAACGGAAACCATATTGAGTGTCACTAAGAAGGTTATTTTTGTTGAGATGTTTGATTACTTCTGTATTTAACACAGATTCTAGCAACTTACTCATGACGCACAGGAGACTTATTGGCCTGTACTGAGAGGGGGATGAGCGATCACCTGAATTCTTAAATACAGGGCATACTGATGAGATTTTCCAGGGAGATGGGAAACTATTCTCCTTAAGACAACGTTTAAACAGTTTTGTAAGTATGGGCACTAATTCAGGTTGAAGTTTTTTGAGTACTATAATTGGAATCAGCAACGAGGTCCTGGTGCGGGAGCTCCAGGATTTGGGGGAGAATATCACCACCCCTTAGTCATTACAGTGCTGGGTCACTCTTGGGCAAGGTGTAGTACCCACTAGACCCCATATTTAGGGTGACAAAAATCCAAACCTGGTCAACGATGCTCTTGGCGGATGAGGAGGAAATCCTAACAGCTTGCGCAGCAGATGAACCAGCACCGCAGAGCCGACGCGCTCAACAAGAGTGATGTACAATTCGACTCGGGTCTGCGGCTGATTGCATGTGTGCAGACTGTCCTCTTTTTCGAACAATGACAAACTGTGGAAAGCTGTGCAAAGCGAATGGAATAGCATCTCCTCTTCACAGTGTTCCACTTTGGTTGAGAGCATGTCTAAAAGGATTGATCTTTTAAAGAAATCAAAAGGGAATGCGATTCCATCCTAAGCATTTATTAGAGTGTCTTGTTCTGTGTTATTAGTCTCGTTTAAGTTTCCTTGTTCAATTATTCTTTGTTCAATATAGCTTTTAGTGCAATAAAATGTATAAAAAAATTTGTTTGGCCATTTTTTTTTTTTTTTAAGGACTTAAACTGCACGGTTTCTTCATTTTCACCAGGATTTGATGTCCCTTGGGGAGTTTTGAGGCTAAATGTGGGGAGGGGGGGGAGCAAATGCTGAACTTAGTCATTTTTTATGCCTCGTTCACTATGCACTCACAGGGTACCATGCATGCTTCACTTGTTCTTTATAAACTTTAATTCTAAGCCAATAAAGACCATAAGCAGGCTTGACTTTATTTGCCTGGCAGTGTTCTGAGATAGGTTTTGTATCGGAATGATTTTTTTTCATTTGAAACTTTAACTCTAATCAAATATCACTTCATAAGCAAAAAAGGCCTGGCTTGACTTGAAGTTCAAAGTGAACAAGTCAAGTATCATGATACAATTGTGCTCTAAACGGAAACATTTATTTCAAAAGAGCCCCTGTCATATGAAAGAAACTACTGGTAATTTTTATATGCCTGGCCTTTCTGCTTGTTCGGTTATAATAGCTGAATTTAAATTTAAAAATGTAAACGTCAAGTAGTATGGTTCAAGTGTGTTCTAAAGTAAAACATTAATTTCGAATGCGGCCCTGTCATATGAAAGAACCTACTATTGATTTTTATATGCCTGACCTTTCTGCTTGTTCGGTTATAATAGCTTGAATTTAAATTTAAAAGTGTAAACGTCAAGTATTATGGTTCAAGTGTGCTCTAAAGTAAAACATTAATTTTGAATGCGCCCCTGTCATATAAAAGAACCTACTGTTGATTTTTATATGCCTGACCTTTCTTCTTGTTCGGTTATAATAGCTTGAATTTAAATTTAAAACTGTAAACGTCAAGTATTATGGTTCAAGTGTGCTCTAAAGTAAAACATTAATTTTGAATGCGCCCCTGTCATATGAAAGAACCTACTGTTGATTTTTATATGCCTGGCCTTTCTGCTTGTTCGGTTATAAAAGCTTGAATTTAAATTTAAAAGTGTAAACGTCAAGTAGTATGGTTCAAGTGTGCTCTAAAGTAAAACATTAATTTTGAATGCGCCCCTGTCATATGAAAGAACCTACTGTTGATTTTTATATGTCTGGCCTTTCTGCTTGTTAGGTAATAATAGCTTGAATTTAAATTTAAAAATGTAAACGTCAAGTAGTATGGTTCAAGTGTGTTCTAAAGTAAAACATTAATTTCGAATGCGCCCCTGTCATATGAAAGAACCTACTGTTGATTTTTATATGCCTGGCCTTTCTGCTTGTTCGGTTATAATAGCTTAGATTTAAATTTAAAAATGCAAAGTTCAAGTAGTATGGTTCAAGTGTGTTCTAAAGTAAAACATTAATTTCGAATGCGCCCCTGTCATATGAAAGAACCTACTGTTGATTTTTATATGTCTGGCCTTTCTGCTTGTTAGGTAATAATAGCTTGAATTTAAATTTAAAAATGTAAACGTCAAGTAGTATGGTTCAAGTGTGTTCTAAAGTAAAACATTAATTTCGAATGCGCCCCTGTCATATGAAAGAACCTACTGTTGATTTTTATATGCCTGGCCTTTCTGCTTGTTCGGTTATAATAGCTTAGATTTAAATTTAAAAATGCAAAGTTCAAGTAGTATGGTTCAAGTGTGTTCTAAAGTAAAACATTTATTTCGAATGCGCCCCTGTCATATGAAAGAACCTACTGTTGATTTTTATATGTCTGGCCTTTCTGCTTGTTAGGTAATAATAGCTTGAATTTAAATTTAAAAATGTAAACGTCAAGTACTATGGTTCAAGTGTGTTCTAAAGTAAAACATTTATTTCGAATGCGCCCCTGTCATATTAAAGAACCTACTGTTGATTTTTATATGCCTGGCCTTTCTGCTTGTTCGGTTATAATAGCTTAGATTTAAATTTAAAAATGCAAAGTTCAAGTAGTATGGTTCAAGTGTGTTCTAAAGTAAAACATTTATTTCGAATGCGCCCTTGTCATATGAAAGAACCTACTGTTGATTTTTATATGCCTGGCCTTTCTGCTTGTTAGGTAATAATAGCTTGAATTTAAATTTAAAAATGTAAACGTCAAGTAGTATGGTTCAAGTGTGTTCTAAAGTAAAACATTAATTTCGAATGCGCCCCTGTCATATGAAAGAAACTACTGTTGATTTTTATATGCCTGGCCTTTCTGCTTGTTCGGTTATAAAAGCTTGAATTTAAATTTAAAAATGTAAACGTCAAGTAGTATGGTTCAAGTGTGTTCTAAAGTAAAACATTAATTTCGAATGCGCCCCTGTCATATGAAAGAACCTACTGTTGATTTTTATATGCCTGGCCTTTCCTGCTTGTTCGGTTATAATAGCTTAGATTTAAATTTAAAAATGCAAAGTTCAAGTAGTATGGTTCAAGTGTGTTCTAAAGTAAAACATTTATTTCGAATGCGCCCCTGTCATATGAAAGAACCTACTGTTGATTTTTATATGCCTGGCCTTTCTGCTTGTTAGGTAATAATAGCTTGAATTTAAATTTAAAAATGTAAACGTCAAGTAGTATGGTTCAAGTGTGTTCTAAAGTAAAACATTAATTTCGAATGCGCCCCTGTCATATGAAAGAACCTACTGTTGATTTTTATATGCCTGGCCTTTCTGCTTGTTCGGTTATAATAGCTTGAATTTAAATTTAAAAGTGTAAACGTCAAGTAGTATGGTTCAAGTGTGCTCTAAAGTAAAACATTAATTTTGAATGCGCCCCTGTCATATGAAAGAACCTACTGTTGATTTTTATATGCCTGGCCTTTCTGCTTGTTAGGTTATAATAGCTTGAATTTAAATTTAAAAGTGTAAACGTCAAGTAGTATGGTGCAAGTGTGCTCTAAAGTAAAACATTAATTTTGAATGCGCCCCTGTCATATGAAAGAACCTACTGTTGATTTTTATATGCCTGGCCTTTCTGCTTGTTAGGTTATAATAGCTTGAATTTAAATTTAAAAGTGTAAACGTCAAGTAGTATGGTGCAAGTGTGCTCTAAAGTAAAACATTAATTTTGAATGCGCCCCTGTTATATGAAAGAACCTACTGTTGATTTTAATATGCCTGGCCATTCTGCTTGTTAGGTTATAATAGCTTGAATTTAAATTTAAAAGTGTAAACGTCAAGTAGTATGGTTCAAGTGTGTTCTAAAGTAAAATATTAATTTTGAATGCGCCCCTGTCATATGAAAGAACCTACTGTTGATTTTTATATGCCTGGCCTTTCTGCTTGTTAGGTTATAATAGCTTAGATTTAAATTTAAAAGTGTAAACGTCAAGTAGTATGGTTCAAGTGTGCTCTAAAGTAAAACATTAATTTTGAATGCGCCCCTGTCATATGAAAGAACCTACTGTTGATTTTTATATGTCTGGCCTTTCTGCTTGTTAGGTAATAATAGCTTGAATTTAAATTTAAAAATGTAAACGTCAAGTAGTATGGTTCAAGTGTGTTCTAAAGTAAAACATTAATTTCGAATGCGCCCCTGTCATATGAAAGAACCTACTGTTGATTTTTATATGCCTGGCCTTTCTGCTTGTTCGGTTATAATAGCTTAGATTTAAATTTAAAAATGCAAAGTTCAAGTAGTATGGTTCAAGTGTGTTCTAAAGTAAAACATTAATTTCGAATGCGCCCCTGTCATATGAAAGAACCTACTGTTGATTTTTATATGTCTGGCCTTTCTGCTTGTTAGGTAATAATAGCTTGAATTTAAATTTAAAAATGTAAACGTCAAGTAGTATGGTTCAAGTGTGTTCTAAAGTAAAACATTAATTTCGAATGCGCCCCTGTCATATGAAAGAACCTACTGTTGATTTTTATATGCCTGGCCTTTCTGCTTGTTCGGTTATAATAGCTTAGATTTAAATTTAAAAATGCAAAGTTCAAGTAGTATGGTTCAAGTGTGTTCTAAAGTAAAACATTTATTTCGAATGCGCCCCTGTCATATGAAAGAACCTACTGTTGATTTTTATATGTCTGGCCTTTCTGCTTGTTAGGTAATAATAGCTTGAATTTAAATTTAAAAATGTAAACGTCAAGTAGTATGGTTCAAGTGTGTTCTAAAGTAAAACATTAATTTCGAATGCGCCCCTGTCATATGAAAGAACCTACTGTTGATTTTTATATGCCTGGCCTTTCTGCTTGTTCGGTTATAATAGCTTAGATTTAAATTTAAAAATGCAAAGTTCAAGTAGTATGGTTCAAGTGTGTTCTAAAGTAAAACATTTATTTCGAATGCGCCCCTGTCATATGAAAGAACCTACTGTTGATTTTTATATGCCTGGCCTTTCTGCTTGTTAGGTAATAATAGCTTGAATTTAAATTTAAAAATGTAAACGTCAAGTAGTATGGTTCAAGTGTGTTCTAAAGTAAAACATTAATTTCGAATGCGCCCCTGTCATATGAAAGAACCTACTGTTGATTTTTATATGCCTGGCCTTTCTGCTTGTTCGGTTATAATAGCTTAGATTTAAATTTAAAAATGCAAAGTTCAAGTAGTATGGTTCAAGTGTGTTCTAAAGTAAAACATTTATTTCGAATGCGCCCCTGTCATATGAAAGAACCTACTGTTGATTTTTATATGCCTGGCCTTTCTGCTTGTTAGGTAATAATAGCTTGAATTTAAATTTAAAAATGTAAACGTCAAGTAGTATGGTTCAAGTGTGTTCTAAAGTAAAACATTAATTTCGAATGCGCCCCTGTCATATGAAAGAACCTACTGTTGATTTTTATATGCCTGGCCTTTCTGCTTGTTCGGTTATAATAGCTTAGATTTAAATTTAAAAATGCAAAGTTCAAGTAGTATGGTTCAAGTGTGTTCTAAAGTAAAACATTTATTTCGAATGCGCCCCTGTCATATGAAAGAACCTACTGTTGATTTTTATATGCCTGGCCTTTCTGCTTGTTAGGTAATAATAGCTTGAATTTAAATTTAAAAATGTAAACGTCAAGTAGTATGGTTCAAGTGTGTTCTAAAGTAAAACATTAATTTCGAATGCGCCCCTGTCATATGAAAGAACCTACTGTTGATTTTTATATGCCTGGCCTTTCTGCTTGTTCGGTTATAATAGCTTGAATTTAAATTTAAAAGTGTAAACGTCAAGTAGTATGGTTCAAGTGTGCTCTAAAGTAAAACATTAATTTTGAATGCGCCCCTGTTATATGAAAGAACCTACTGTTGATTTTAATATGCCTGGCCATTCTGCTTGTTAGGTTATAATAGCTTGAATTTAAATTTAAAAGTGTAAACGTCAAGTAGTATGGTTCAAGTGTGTTCTAAAGTAAAATATTAATTTTGAATGCGCCCCTGTCATATGAAAGAACCTACTGTTGATTTTTATATGTCTGGCCTTTCTGCTTGTTCGGTTATAAAAGCTTGAATTTAAATTTAAAAGTGTAAACGTCAAGTAGTATGGTTCAAGTGTGTTCTAAAGTGAAATATTAATTTTGAATGCGCCCCTGTCATATGAAAGAACCTACTGTTGATTTTTATATGCCTGGCCTTTCTGCTTGTTCGGTTATAAAAGCTTGAATTTAAATTAAAAAATGTAAACGTCAAGTAGTATGGTTCAAGTGTGCTCTAAAGTAAAACATTAATTTTGAATGCGCCCCTGTCATATGAAAGAACCTACTGTTGATTTTTATATGCCTGGCCATTCTGCTTGTTAGGTTATAATAGCTTGAATTTAAATTTAAAAGTGTAAACGTCAAGTAGTATGGTTCAAGTGTGTTCTAAAGTAAAACATTTATTTCGAATGCGCCCCTGTCATATGAAAGAACCTACTGTTGATTTTTATATGCCTGGCCTTTCTGCTTGTTAGGTAATAATAGCTTGAATTTAAATTTAAAAGTGTAAACGTCAAGTAGTATGGTTCAAGTGTGTTCTAAAGTAAAACATTCATTTCGAATGCGCCCCTGTCATATGAAAGAACCTACTGTTGATTTTTATATGCCTGGCCTTTCTGCTTGTTAGGTTATAATAGCTTGAATTTAAATTCAAAAGTGTAAACGTCAAGTAGTATGGTTCAAGTGTGCTCTAAAGTAAAACATTAATTTTGAATGCGCCCCTGTCATATGAAAGAACCTACTGTTGATTTTTATATGCCTGGCCTTTCTGCTTGTTCGGTTATAATAGCTTAAATTTAAATTTAAAAGTGTAAACGTCAAGTAGTATGGTTCAAGTGTGTTCTAAAGTAAAACATTAATTTCGAATGCGCCCCTGTCATATGAAAGAACCTACTGTTGATTTTTATATGCCTGGCCTTTCTGCTTGTTCGGTTATAATAGCTTGAATTTAAATTTAAAAGTGTAAACGTCAAGTAGTATGGTTCAAGTGTGTTCTAAAGTAAAACATTAATTTCGAATGCGCCCCTGTCATATGAAAGAACCTACTGTTGATTTTTATATGCCTGGCCTTTCTGCTTGTTCGGTTATAATAGCTTAAATTTAAATTTAAAAGTGTAAACGTCAAGTAGTATGGTTCAAGTGTGTTCTAAAGTAAAATATTCATTTCGAATGCGCCCCTGTCATATGAAAGAACCTACTGTTGATTTTTATATGCCTGGCCTTTCTGCTTGTTCGGTTATAATAGCTTGAATTTAAATTTAAAAGTGTAAACGTCAAGTAGTATGGTTCAAGTGTGTTCTAAAGTAAAACATTAATTTCGAATGCGCCCCTGTCATATGAAAGAACCTACTGTTGATTTTTATATGCCTGGCCTTTCTGCTTGTTCGGTTATAATAGCTTGAATTTAAATTTAAAAGTGTAAACGTCAAGTAGTATGGTTCAAGTGTGTTCTAAAGTAAAACATTAATTTCGAATGCGCCCCTGTCATATGAAAGAACCTACTGTTGATTTTTATATGCCTGGCCTTTCTGCTTGTTCGGTTATAATAGCTTGAATTTAAATTTAAAAGTGTAAACGTCAAGTAGTATGGTTCAAGTGTGTTCTAAAGTAAAACATTAATTTCGAATGCGCCCCTGTCATATGAAAGAACCTACTGTTGATTTTTATATGCCTGGCCTTTCTGCTTGTTCGGTTATAATAGCTTAAATTTAAATTTAAAAGTGTAAACGTCAAGTAGTATGGTTCAAGTGTGTTCTAAAGTAAAACATTAATTTCGAATGCGCCCCTGTCATATGAAAGAACCTACTGTTGATTTTTATATGCCTGGCCTTTCTGCTTGTTCGGTTATAATAGCTTGAATTTAAATTTAAAAGTGTAAACGTCAAGTAGTATGGTTCAAGTGTGTTCTAAAGTAAAACATTAATTTCGAATGCGCCCCTGTCATATGAAAGAACCTACTGTTGATTTTTATATGCCTGGCCTTTCTGCTTGTTCGGTTATAATAGCTTGAATTTAAATTTAAAAGTGTAAACGTCAAGTAGTATGGTTCAAGTGTGTTCTAAAGTAAAATATTAATTTTGAATGCGCCCCTGTCATATGAAAGAACCTACTGTTGATTTTTATATGCCTGGCCTTTCTGCTTGTTAGGTAATAATAGCTTGAATTTAAATTTAAAAGTGTAAACGTCAAGTAGTATGGTTCAAGTGTGTTCTAAAGTAAAATATTAATTTTGAATGCGCCCCTGTCATATGAAAGAACCTACTGTTGATTTTTATATGCCTGGCCTTTCTGCTTGTTAGGTAATAATAGCTTGAATTTAAATTTAAAAGTGTAAACGTCAAGTAGTATGGTTCAAGTGTGTTCTAAAGTAAAATATTAATTTTGAATGCGCCCCTGTCATATGAAAGAACCTACTGTTGATTTTTATATGTCTGGCCTTTCTGCTTGTTAGGTGATAATAGCTTGAATTTAAAATTAAAAACTGTAAACGTCAAGTAGTATGGTTCAAGTGTGTTCTAAAGTAAAACATTAATTTTGAATGCGCCCCTGTCATATGAAAGAACCTACTGTTGATTTTTATATGTCTGGCCTTTCTGCTTGTTAGGTGATAATAGCTTGAATTTAAATTTAAAAAATGTAAACGTCAAGTAGTATGGTTCAAGTGTGTTCTAAAGTAAAATATTAATTTTGAATGCGCCCCTGTCATATGAAAGAACCTACTGTTTATTTTTATATGTCTGGCCTTTCTGCTTGTTAGGTGATAATAGCTTGAATTTAAAATTAAAAACTGTAAACGTCAAGTAGTATGGTTCAAGTGTGCTCTAAAGAAAAACATTCATTTTGAATGCGCCCCTGTCATATGAAACTCTAACTCTAAGAAAATATCACTTCATAAGCAGAAAGGCCTGGCTTGACTCGAAGCTTAAAATGAAAAGTGTCAGGGTTCAGTTGTTCTATAGGAAGAAATATTACTTTTGAATGCGCCCCTGTTGTATGAAAAACCTACTGTTGATTTGTGAAATTAACATTTACCATGGAGATTACAATGTTATTCTTTGGTTTGACGGAATTGAATGAAAAAAAAAAACAAAAAAAAACTCACAGAATTGTTTTTATTTATTTATTTGTTTTACATGGAGTTCACCACTTATCAAGGCCCAATGGCCACTCGGGGATAAGTGTTATTGTGTGTACAGTAATCAATGGGATTTTTTTTATTTTTTTTTATTTTACACAGTGATCACCACTTATCAAGGCCCGGAAGCCACTCAGGGATAAGGGTTATTGCAAGTACATTAAGTTAGTGAGGAGATTTGATGAAGTGTTTACTTTAGGGGGCGGTTCATTAGGAATTTGTTTACATTGGACTTGAAGACATCCAAGTTGTAGTCCAGAGGGAAGCAGGCAGACGGAACAGAGTTCCACAGGCATGCAGTTCTAAGATAGTGTAGCAATAGAATTGGAGGATTGGTAAGGTGACATTACTTAGGGGGGGGGCAGATCATCAGGAATTTGTTTTATGTTGGACTTGAAGACATCCAAGTTGAAGCCCAGAGGGAAACAGGCAAGCGGAACAGAATTCCACAGGCGTGCAGTTCTAAGAAAGAAGCTTTGTTCATGGTATCTACGTTTTGATTTAGGCACAGATAGGGAGTGGGGAAAATTATTGACGGTGCTTTCAGCTAGTCGGGTGTTTTTTGAGAAAGATTGGCGAGGGGGGACCAGAGAATGGAGCTCAGACGAGCACCTGCCATGGAAATAACGATAGAACAATGACAGGCTCGCTACGTCTCTTCTGTGGGAAAGAGGTTGCAGGGTAGAGAAAAGGGCATCCCCCACCAAGCCACGGAGTCTATTTTGTACTCTGTCAAGGCAGGATAGGTTGTTTTTAGCAGCTCCCGCCCAGATGTCGCGGCAGTACTCCATCTTTGGACGTACTTGGCTTTTATACAGATAGAGAATTGTTTATTGATACGAAGTCAAAAATAAAAGATTAAGCAATAACAGCACAAGATCAAAGTGTAGTATCTGTTCTGCAGATGCTGCGATATAATTAATATGTGGAAGCAACCCCACATATCAGACCATTGCTCTTGTGCAATCAGTTTCGGTCAACGTAGGGAACCCCTTCATACCAATTGTCACTACCAGTTCCCCTTCCCCTCCGTCTCCACATTAAAAAACGACGTCGTGACTAATTTGAGGTTTGTATTAGATATGAAAAAGTTGTCAAAAAACAAATATCTATATATCTATAAAAGTGAAAGTGTCTGTGTGTCTGTCTGTCTGTGTATATTTCCCTACACAATAACTATGTCAATTTCCAGTCTACTGACTCGAAATTTGATATACAGGGTATTGAGATTTGGGAAAATCTATGTGATCGGTTTTCGGCCAGAAATTTGGCTGTTAAGGGGTCAAAGTTCAACGATTTGACCTTTGAGAACTCTACCAAACTCCTTCGCCAAATAATCAAAGTTAAAAAAATTGACGTCTGCGGTCTCTACCAAATTACTCAAACGATTTCTAATCTAAACATTTGAAATTTTACATAAAGGGTATTCAGAGATAGGGCAAGCTTTTTAATCGGTTTGGGTCGAAAATTTGAGCTACCAATATATGTATGTATGTATGTGTCAGGTCATGTCATATGCTACTGGCACCATGTAACCCAGTAATTCCTGCCTCATGGTCGGGTCACCGGCGACTAAACTGGTTCCGCCACCAGACTTGTTTGGTGAGGAGGGCGGCTAGTCTCCCTGAAGAACAAGACCTTCCAAAGGGCGAATGAACTCTTTTTCTGAGTCAACGGCCAACTAGCACCGTGTATATTTGTGTGTATATGTGTATTGGGATGGAGAGGGCTCCCGTAAGCCGTGGTGAAGGTAACCTTTCTAGGAGAAGCAAATCTCTGATTTAAAAAAACCATAAAGCGGGAGACCAGTACCCGCATTAAGATGGTCTGCAGTTTAATTTGTTGCTGGCTATCTTGCTCTTGCTTGTTGCTGGATCTCAACATTTTGAACCGAGAGAGAGAGACTTAGCTGTCGTACAAAGCTAAGACTCTGTAACATCATCTTTGTATAGATATTCCCTCAGGCATTTGGGCTCATGGATTTTAAATGTCTGAGGGAGTGGCACTCGTCTGACAAGACGTTGCAATCATCATCATGTATGTATATATGTATGTATGTATGAATGTATGTATGTATGTATGTATGCATGCATGCATGTATGTATGTATGTATGTATGTATATGTTATGTATGTATGTATGTATGTATGTATGTATATGTTATGTATGTATGTATGTATGTATATGTTGTGTATGTATGTA